>NW_026936489.1:0-71664 GCF_032062105.1 Saccostrea cuccullata
GGCCTAGTTGGGCCGAAATTGTTTTCTTTATATCTCAAAAAGTATTGAGAATTTGTAATACGTCAAAGAAGCAAAGTTATTCAAAATGTCAAGCTGAATCTATTAAAATCGTCAAAATACGTCCGGAGTCGTCACTTCCGGCCAAACCGGAAGTAGTCCGAAAACTTGTATTTTTGTTGTTCTTGACAAGTTTTTGAATAACATGTTTCTAAGAAGCATAATGATTAATTTCCGTCCGTCGTCGTCACTTCCGGTAAAACCGGAAGTAGCAAAAATGGTTTATTTTTGTATGAATAATTATAGTTTTAGAGGATTCAAAGCAATTTTTGCTTTTTTCTCATTTTTGTTTAAAATGAAAGCTACTTCCGGTCAAACAGGACGGAAGACCTCCTCGTTGCTTTGCAACGAGCTTTGCTCTAGTTATTATTTTTTTTTATCTTACCGATTTTGTGCACGCAATTTCTCGAAAACGGCTCAACAAAATCTTATGAAACTTTTAGGACGTATGGAACATCACTTGAACCTTATGCATTTTTTTCCGTTTCGATGACGTCACTTCCGGTCTAGAGATATCGTCGATTTTCTGATTTTTAAGGGTCATTTTGTCCACAATTTTCCCGAAAAACGGCTCTAGATAGAAACTTCAAACTTTGAGGCTAGGTAGAGCTATGTCTGGAGAGGTGCATTAGGTATATCAAATTTACCGGAAGTGACGCTCGTCGGCGCTCGCTATGGCCCGAAAATAGACATATCACAAATTTCAAATTTTCTCACACCTTTTCTTCGATATCTTTTTACCTGAAAATATTTTGTGAAAACGTATAGAACAAAAGAAGTGCAGAATTTAAAGATCTTTCAAATGATATCTTGAAAAAAGGGCTGGCCCCTACATTTAAAAGCCTAAAGGGGCCAACAGTTTTTTCTTTATATCTCAAAACGTATTGAGAATTTGTAATACATCAAAAAAGAAAAGTTGTTCAAAATGACAAGCTTTATCTATTGAAGTCGTCAGAAAACGTCCGGCGTCGTCACTTCTGGCCAAACCGGAAGTAGTCGGAATACGCGTATTTTTGCCGTTGTTGACCAGATTTTTGGTAACAAATGTCTCTAGAAGCAAAAAAATAATTTTTTCGTCCGTCGACGTCACTTCCGGTCAAACCGGAAGTAAAAAAAACTGCTTATTTTGAAGGCTTAAATGCAAAATTGAAATTAAAACGTCAGCGGAGACTACTCAGCTCATTGCTTCCTTTTGTTCACGTCACTTCCGGCACTTCCGGTCAAAACAGGACGGAAGACCTACTCGTTGCTTTGCTTTTTTTTCTTACCGATTTTGTGCACGCGATTTCTCGGAAACGGCTCGATGGATTTCCATGAAACTTTCAGGACTTATGAAACATCACTTTAACCTTATGCATTTTTTTTCAATTTGATGACGTCACTTCCGGTTTGGAGATATTGTCGATTTTGCGATTTTTGAAGGGTCAGGTTGTCCGCGAACGTTCTCAGAAATGGCTTTAGATAGAAACGTGAAAATTTCCGGTATGATAGTCTTAAGTCTGTAGATATGTGAAAATGATTTCATTTTTTTGGAAGTGCCGCACGTCGGCGCTGGTTATGGCCCAAAAATTGTCCTTTCGCAAATTTCAAAATTTTTGACACCTATTTTACTATATTTTTTTACCTGGAAATATTTTGTTAAAACATATAGAACAAAAGAAGTGTAGAATTCCAAGATCTTTCAAATGATATCTTGAAAAAAGGGCTGGCCCCTAAAATTAGGGGCCTAGAGAGGTCAAACGTTTTTCTTTTATATCTCAAAAAGCATTGAGAATTTGTAATATATCAAAGAAGCAAAGTTGTTTATAATGTCAAGCTCAATTTACTGAGGGAGTCAAAATACGTCCGGCGTCGTCACTTCCGGCCAAACCGGAAGTAGTCATAAAACACGTTTTTTTTGCAATTCTCGACAAGTTTTTGGGTCACATATGTCTCTGGGAGCATCAAAAGTATTTTTTCCGTCCGTCGTCGTCACTTCCGGTCAAACCGGAAGTAGCAAAAATGGCCTATTTTTAAAGTTTTGATGCAAAATTGAAATTATAATGTCACTGGAGACTTCTTATCTCATTGCTTTCTTTTGTTCCGTCACTTCCGGCACTTCCGGCACTTCCGGTCAAAACTGGACGGAAGACCTACTCGTTGCTTTGCAACGAGCTCGGCTCTAGTTATTATTATTATTATTTTTTTCTTTACACATTTTTGTGCAGACGATTTCTCAGAGATGCTTGAGTGGATTGAGTTGAAATTTTCAGGAATGATGTATCATGAACTTAACCTGATACTTTTTTTTTATTTTCCGAAAAATCACTTCCGGTCGGAAGTTATCGCCCTTTAATCGAATTTTTAGTGACCATTTTGTCCGGACAAAAACTCAAAAACGACAAAAGCTAGGATGTTGTCCTTTTCAGGAGTGATAGACAACATATTATAGTTTTGCACCTATACTTTCAAATATTCCAGAAGTGCTTAGTATGGAAGCTCGGTAGGGGTCAAAAATTAGGACATGAATCATGACTGAAATTTTGAGACATTTTCCATCATATCTTTAAAAGTATAATTATTTTGTTAAAACATACTGAGCAATATTTGTGCAGAATGACAAGATCTTTAATATGGTATCAAGAAAAAAGTGCTGACTCATCACATTAGGGGCCGACAGGGGCCAAAAGTCTTTATACGATAACTCTGTAACAGTCAATATTTTGTAATACATTACTGAAGCAAAAATGTTTATCTCAACGATCTACAACTATATATTATAATTTTAATGTCGTATGTTACATAATTAGGGGCTATAAGGGGCCAGAATGCTAAATCTTTGACGCTTTATATCTCGAAAGGCAGAAATATTTTGATAAACAATATTGAACAAAAGATGTTCAAAATAATGTTCTAAACAATATGCAACCTTTCATTTTTTGCTAAACGTCCCCATTAAGGAGTTAAAGGGTTGGCCCCTAAATATTTTTTTTGCTAATAGCTCAAAAACGAAAAAGAATTTCTGATTTATTGTTGAACAAAAAATATTTAAAATCTTAAGAGCTGTACGATTAGATCATGAAAAAGGGGCTGGGCACTCGAATTAGGGGCCAAGAGGGGCCAAAAGTATTCAATCGATAACTCTTTATTAGTCAATATTTTGTAATATGTTACTGAAGAAAAGATGTTTATCTCAACGATCTACAACTATATATTATGATTTTTATGTCGTATGTTACATAATTAGGGGCCACAAGGGGCCGGAATGCTAAATCTTTGATGCTTTATATCTCGAAAGGCAGAAATATTTTGGTAAGCAATATTGAACAAAAGATGTTCTAAATAATGTTCTGAACGATATGCAACTTTTCATTTTTTGCTAAACGTCCCCATTAAGGAGTTGAAGGGTTGGCCCTTAAATATTTCTTTTGCTAATAGCTCAAAAACGAAAAAGAATTTATGAATAGTTGTTGAACAGAAAATGTTTAAAATCCTAAGATCTTTAAGATGAGATCCTGAAAAAGGGGCTAAGCACTCGTATTAGGGCCCAAGAGGGGCCAAAAGTCTTCAATCCATAACTCTTTATTAGTTAATATTTTGTAATACATTTCTGAAGCAAAGACGTTTATCTCAACCATCTACAACTATATATTATGATTTTTATGTCGTATGTTACATAATTAGGGGCCACAAGGGACCAAAATACAAAATTTTTGATGCTTTATATCTCGAAAGGCAGAAATATTTTGATAAACACTATTGAACAAAAAATGTTCAAAATAATGTTCTGAACAATATGCAACCTTTCATTTTTTGCTAAACGTCCCCATTAAGGAGTTGAAGGGTTGGCCCCTAAATATTTCTTTTGCTAATAGCTCAAAAACGAAAAAGAATTTCTGATTAATTGTTGAACAAAAAATGTTCAAAATCTTAAGAGCTGTACGATGAGATCATGAAAAAGGGGCTGGGCACTCGAATTAGGGGCCAAGAGGGGCCAAAAGTCTTCAATCGATAACTTTTTATTAGTTAATATTTTGTAATATGTTACTGAAGAAAAGATGTTAATCTCAACAATCTACAATTATATATTATAATTTTAATGTCGTATGTTAAATAATTAGGGGCCACAAGGGGCCAGAATGCAAAATCTTTGATGCTTTGTATCTCGAAAGGCAGAAATATTTTAAGAAGCAATATTGAACAAAGGATGTTCTAAATAATGTTCTGAACATATGCAACCTTTCATTTTTTGCTAAACGTCCCCATTAAGGAGTTGAAGAGTTGGCCCCTAAATATTTCTTTTGCTAATAGCTCAAAAAACGAAAAGAATTTCTTAACAGTTGTTGAACAAAAAGTGATCGAAATCCTTAGAGCTTTTAGATGACATGAAGAAAAAGGGCCGATTCCTACAATTAGGGGCCGTTAGGGGCAAAAGCCGATTTTTTTGGTCTTTAATGTTCAATGTCTTTTTACAGATTGTGGTAAATTATTATCTTTTAATGAAAATCTCAATCAAAATCTTATCTCATCTTATCAAGAATTGGACGGAAGACCCACTCGTTGCTCGCAACGAGATCGTATCTAGTTATTATTATTATTTTTTTTCTTATTTGTTCTCCGGTACTTTTTTGTCCGCGAGTGTTCTCAGAAACTGTTCACCCAACTGAGCTAAAACCTTTTTAGGGTTAATAGGTGTGTAGTGTAGGTGTGCGGAACGAAGGTCATTTTGCGCGCATACGCATGCACGTGCGTGCGCGTGAAATGAGTGAATTGAACGATATACTTAATATAGCTATAACTTTTACATTTTTTTATGAAATGATTTGAAACTCATTATATAAGAATAGATTAGTAGTGTAGATAATGTGATACTGTCAAATTAGCACGAATTCACGCGCATGCACGTGCGCTTTGCTCTGATTGGCTGAAACAAAAATCTCAATATCTTCTCTGTTTTTTGACGAAATGCTTTGAAATTTAAAACATAGGCATGCTTTAGGATGTCCTACAATATGGTATATAAAAATTGTCATGAAATCACGCGCATGCACGTGCGCTGCAATCTGATTGGCTGAAACTTTAAATGGATATAAGTCCCTTGTTTTTCAACCAAACAGGATGGGATTTAGAACATAGACAAACATAATGGACTCCTAGAAGAAAGCATAGTCATCATGAATATGCTTGCACGTGCATGAACGTGCGCTTCGCCCTGATTGGCTGAAACAAAAATCTCAATATCTTTTTTTTTAATTTTTTGACGAAATGCTTTGAAATTTAAAACATAGGCATGCTTTAGGATATCCTACAATATGATATATAATAATTTTCATCAAATCACGCGCATGCACGTGCGCTGCAATCTGATTGGCTGAAACTTTAAATGGCTATAACTCCCTTGGTTTTCAACCAAACAGGATGGGATTCAGAACATAGATAGATATTATAGACTCCTACAACAGGGAATGGTCATCATGCACATGCATGCACGTGCGTGCACGTTAAATATGTAAAATTCTAAATACACTAGATTATACATATTCTTGGATTAAATGCTGTAATATTTAGTATATTAAGATATATCAATAGTGTAGACAAGATGATATGGTCATTATGCACATGCATTCAAATGCGCATGCGTGCAATGCTTAAATTGAATACTTCTGGTAAAACTTTGTTAAAGTCTCAAATGTATCGCGTTTGTCTTATTTAATGAAGCTTACAGGGAATACGGCACCAAAAGGGAGTTGGGGAGCGTTTGGGGAACATCTGTAACGGTTCCAGTTACAATTAGCCCTAGTTTTTAAACAATTTGGACTTCAACTTCCTGTTAATTGGTAACTATTGTTTTCAGTGTACTTATATCATATCAAGGGGTAATGTTATTGAGCATCGGTTCACAAATATCTTGTTTAACCATTAATCATAAGAGAAGTTTTCACAAATTTTAGATGATAGCGGATTCTTCAGATATCGAGATAAAGGATGAAGACAAGGAAAAGGTGTATGATGACCCTGACTTCGCAGAAGAAACGCAGGCTACCAAGCAAATTGTCCTAACAGACTTCACGGAGTGCGACATCTATAATTGCTGTGATATGCCACGTAATAATGCTTTTTGAAATTGTTATTTACATGTAACACACTGTATATTATTAAGTTTTTCAATTTATATTTTTATCTTTTGAAACATATAGTGTAAAGATAAATTAAGCAGTGTTCATAATATAAGATGTTTATTTTATTACATAAAAGATACTTCTATAAAATTTGGAAAGTAACCTTAAATATTGTAAATCAGACAATCCTGTACCTTTCTGGCTTTGTAAATAAATATCTCATTAGTGTTTGCAGCCTGCAGGAGAAAGAAGATAAAAGATGGAAAATGCCCTATCCGCACAAAAGAATCGAATGAAAGCTCAAAAAGTTACAAAATCCAATTCCTTTATGAAGTTGATGGAAAAAGGGATAACAAAATTACCTTTTTTCAGGGAACCATCGAAAAAGTATTGCTCATTGTTTTTATATGGAGAAATTTTACTAATTATATGTGTGTACGAGGGTCATTCAAAAAATACGTAGACAATGCTTCTCATAGTCATATGATTATTACAAGATTATAGATCAACACATTTTCGTAAACATTAACATTTACTTTGTTGAAGTGCGAAGTTTCATTCTATTTGATTGGATAGAACTCATGTTAGGCAAAATTTAAAGCAACATGTTTTGTTACCACGGAGCACGGTTTACCAATATTGTAACGTCAAAATCAACACCTGAGAAAGTTTGTCAAAAGTATACCCTTTTTTATATTTCAAAAACGATTTGTAGCGTCTTCTCCATTCAAAATACATATCCACAACACTCAACACCTAGTTTGCTAACAATTGTACAAATATAGCTTGAATTAGAATGTTATTGTTTTCAAATTCCTTAATTTACCATGCTACTCTATTATTTCTGCAACATTGAAGCACACATTACGTTCAATGACGTTCTTACTCTTTTGACAATATTTTTAACTTTAACCTGTTTCTTTGCAGTCGATCCATCGTCCGATTCAAACTCGATACCACTCAAAAATTGTATTTTCAATTTAATACAAATACACAGATTATTTTTCATTCAAATCCTGGTTTAAAAGGATTTTTTGAGCTTGTAGAAGAAGTTTTCCGAATGTAAAGTCAAATATTTTTGCTACTTGCTGCTCCGTGACGTCCTCCAACGTCATGTTTTTTTGCCTTTTTTAATCAAGTCTATATGTATTTAGAAGCTGATATCTTTTAAATGGAGCGAGATATTACATAACCTGATTTCATTTAAATTATTACAGCAATACTTTATTTAAAAATGTACATTCTATTTCGTTTCAGCTCCAATTATTTAAATTATAGCTGTAAATACAAAAAAGTGAAAATTAGAAAATTACTCAATTTTGACCGTGCTCCGTGACCCCATTTTTGCTGTTCTAAATCCTTCGTAATTTTAATAAATATGAAGATACATTCTAATTTTTTTACTCAAATTATTTCAATCTGTTGTTAAAACATTTGTACCAAATTTGGATATAATATGACGTTGAATAAAAAAGTTAGGACAAAATTCTACGAACTTTTTGAATGACCCTCGTATTAGGAAAGAATTTGAAAATTTAATGGCAGAAAATTACTTTTATTAAATATTTCTTCTAAGATTTAAAACATAACTCAATAGACCCACATAAATATATTTTACACACCAATTGATAATTTTTTTTCTAGTCATTGTTGTTTGTGAGTTTTGCATGCATATTAATCTACTGTAGAAAATTTGGAGCACATCTTTAATTTTACAATGTTGATATATTTGAATATTTTTTTTTACTTTCATTAGTACAAAACATGTATTTTACTTTTCCACTTTTTAAAAAAAATAAAACAATGATTTGATTTCTTTGTATTCTTATTTCTGTTAGATATATGTAAATATTTTCTTCTTTAATCATAAAATAATCAAAATGTTTATGAATATCAAGTGAAAATTTAAAATTTGATACAAATTTAAATGCGAACAATTTAGTTTTCATTCTCGCAATATTGCGGCCTGATATTTTGACGCTTGCGTCAATGTGGTTTTCTTGTTTTTATTTGTATTGAAAAAAATTACTGTATCTGTTTTCACTTTCTACCGAAGAAATTAGCGATTTTAAAAGGAATTCCGTTATGACAATTTCAATCGCATTTTTATGTCACGTGACCAACGTAGGTCCCTCTGAAATTCAAAACAGCATTGACCAAGAAGACCAGTATGAAGACGTGTAACGTGATTATCGCGGATCTGTTCGAGAAAGGCTACCCACCTTGTGACATTATAAATGTTTTACGGAAGGAACACGGGATACAGAAGAGTAGAATGACTATTTATCGTTTTCTGAAGCGCTATCGTGAGGAGGGTGTCGGTGCTTTCCACAGACGGAGAAAAACGACACGTGATGGACGATTGAAGATCCGATCAGCTCACAAGAAGTTCATAAGTTACCATGTGAAAGTTCAACCGGACATTTCTGCAAAGACTTTGTGCTTGAAATTACGGAAGCGGTGTGTGTCAGTGAAAACTGTTGTTTCTTTGAGGAAGTCGCTGGGATTCCTTGGGAAATACACCAGATACTGCCAGATCATCGGTGGTTAGAATCAGAGGATAAGAATTGCTTTATCTTTATTAACAAGGACTCATCAAAATACGCATTTCATAACAAATTGACTCCTAATTTTAAGAATTAAACACACATATATGCCCATATAATGTCTTTGCCTTAACTACTTAAGATTTTAAAAACCAAAACACCTATGATGTCTCCGTCTCTAACATGCAGTAATTTTATGGTTCCCTCACCTTAATCAAATAAGAGTATAAGAAATTAACCTATTTATTCAAACAGAAAATTAAGGTCAAATTCAGCATCCGAAACAAATCTGTTAGTGTTCATCTTCAGATGTATCATCCATGCAAGTTTAATCAACATTGGACTTACAGTAATTTAAAAATGAGACCTGCATCATAAACATTAACCTGTTCACTCAACCGGAAAATGTAGGTCAGATTCAGCATCCGAGGCAAGTCTGGTAGTGTACATCCTTAGATGAATCATCAATGCAAGTTTGGTCAACATAAGGTTTAAAGTTACTTGGAAATGAGACCTGCACCAAAACATTAATTTGTTCCCTCAACCGGAAAATGTAGGTCAGATTCAGCATCCAAAGCAATCCTGGTAATAAGCATATTTAGATGTACCATCCATGCAAGTTTGGTCAACATAGAACAACAGCTTGAAAACGTACGACTTTTCTTCTTTATTCACAACAATGTCCAACGAAAAATTAAAATCCAGGCTTTTTGGTATCGTTGACAGCTGCTTCTTCAACAAGCATTCTGAGAGTATTGCATCAGCAATACATGTCCCCTTCCGGGTTCCCCTTTTTCTTCGGGATGTCTTTCAATAATATGCAAAAGTCATGTCCAAGGTAAAACTGAAAGATTTTCAAGTTGTAAATGCCTTAAAATAAAATAATCCAATTAAGTCAAAAAATCAACTCATTTCTCGATCTTCTTTTCCTCTCTTCATATTTTTGTCGACAATCGGAAGTTAGCGCAGTTCGATCCCGATCATAATTAAGCGACTATGAAAAATATATAAAATGTCATAATTCTGTCAAAAATCAATGAAGCGAAGCGAAAACCTTGATCTGTTACTCATTAAGATACACTCACATACCAAAATTCAGCTCAATATCTTCAAGCGTTAAGAAGAAAAATGCGGAAAAACCAAGTGGGACAGACTGACGGGGACAGACAGTCTGAACGACGCAGAGGAAACCTATAGTCCCAATGGTTTCACCGGTAGGGGACTAACAAGCATTCTGAGAGTATAAGCAACACATATCCACTAATTAAGCGATTTTGAAAAACTGTTGAATCCTTCATTAGTTAAATCATTCCACTATTGTTCTTCATGCAAGTAATTAGATAATTCATACGAAGAATAGTCTTGATTTGTGATAACAATTGTTTGTTAAAGTAATATAAAGGCAAAAACATTGCATTTTGATAATGCTGTTTTAAGGACTTGGTTTTCTAGAAATGAATTTAGCCAAATTGTCAAGCTAATTAAAATTCCAAATTTTAAAGGCCCAATCCCCCAGTCCAAGATTACTGACAGAAAACCCACACTGTAATCAAATCGATTGAAAATTGATTTAAACTATTACGTTTTTTTTATTAGGTTGGACTAGTAATTTTATGATACAGACTAGTGAAATTGACTAGCTAAATAGTTTTTGGACCAGTGAATGTTAAGGAAAAATTAAACCCCTGGTCCTGGTCAAAGCGTCCCCTGAATTTGGTCGAAGCGCTTCCTGATTTATGTCAAAACACCTTTTTATAATTTTACAGTAATATGATATTACAAAACCGCCCCCAAATAATATTGGCCCAAGCTTCCCCTAAATTTAGTCAATGCGCCCCTTAATTTTGGCCAAAGCACCCCTTACATTTTTTTTTTGTAGAAAAAAAAATCGTCTGGGAATCGCCCCCAAGCAATGGTCAAAACGTCCCTGATTTTTGGCGAAGCTTCCCATGATTTTGGTCAAGCCGCCCCCTTATAAATTTTCACTTACACATGTAACAGAATAAAACTGTTTTGTATTAATAATTTAATCATTTTTTGGTATACATTTTCACAAACCTGTTACGGAATAAAACTGTTTTGTATTTATACTATCATTATTTGGAAGATACCTGAATACTCTTTAAGGGGTGCTTTGACCAAAATCATGGACACATTTTGACCATTGATTGCAAGGAGATCGACTCAAAACGTTATCTTTTTCCTGTAAAAATATATAATTTAGGGGGGAGCTTTGAATAAAATCAGGGGACGCTTTGACCATAACTTGGGGATATGAAGATTTGTTTGTATAAAGATTTTTTTCTTTAAAATTATATGGGGCTGCTTTGAATAAAATAAGGGGGCACTTTGAGCAAATTAAGGGGACGCTTTGACCAACATTTGGAAGCAGTATATTTTTCTATGAAAAAATATGTTTGGGGAGCTTTGACTATAATCATTTATCAAGGGATTCTTTGGCCAATACTTGGGGGTGCTTTGACGTACATCAGAGGACGCTTTGACTAAAATTATGGAACGCTTTAACCAGGACGTTTTCATTTGGGGGTGCTTTGACCAGCTCCCAATGTTTAGGTGACTGTGGCACATTGGCACCTTGTTTTCTTTTAGCTTTATTAGAAATACAAATAAATCTTTTCACTTCAAAAAAAAATCTTTAGAAAAAAGTAATTCAATTTCCATTGATACAATCTGTTCAATTTGATCCTTGCATTTTAGTTCCAAGGAGCTCAGCAAACACTGTTTATCTTAGAGGGAACAGAAGAGAGAATTAATCCACAAGGAACCAAATATGGTGTAACGACTGTGCTGGCGAGCACTACAAACTTCTCCAAGAGACACGAACTCTACATTGCTGAAAAGCATGTACATAAGATCTATAACAGCCAACTCAAAACAGTGCTTGTGAAAGGGTTTACCCTTAGGGAGGACTCCTCAATCAGGATTTCGGCGAATTCTATTGTATGTACTGTAAATCGTTTTAATTCCACGGTGTTAAAATATCTCAAAAAGTACCATTTGCGATGTTTTTAATTTCACACTGCAAGAAATTAATGCTAAATTTCGTATAAGCAATTCAACATTATTAAAAACTAATAATAACATTCACGATGGGTTTAATTTCGCGGAAAATTAATAAATCGCGAACAAAGCGAAATTAAAACCATCGTGAATATTTGCCAATCTACAGTATTCAATACTCATTCTAAAAATTGGATAAGTGATAGAAAATCATACTATTGGATGACTGTACAAGTATATTACTCAAAGCCAAATTGTATCCAAATTTATAGAAACAAAAACTCACTTCAGATATGATAAATTAAAAGGAAATCCAACTTAATCTATTTTACAAATGATTTAAATTTACATTACCCCAAAACGCTGTGCATAAAATTACCTAGAAAACATAAAATCATTTTGAACATGGATGCATTAATTATTCTATTGTTGTTAGTATACGAGTTTATTTTTTCTTTTAAATATTACAAAACTATTATACATGTAAATTTAAAAAAAAATATTGCATAACTATTCTGCATGTAATTTGAAAAATTGTACATTGTTGACACAGCTATGGCAGTAACAGAGGAGCAAGATGTTGCGACTATTAAAGGTCAACTGAAAAGATCCTTCACTTTCAATTAATTTACTCCTTATTTTCTTCAACTAAATAATAGAATTCAGACTACTTTACTTATTTGGTTATATCTGAATGTATTTCCGAAATATTCACGGTAAAAGTTGTCACACCTGAAATTGCATTCGAGTTATGCCCCTTGACACGAACCCGCCATATTGAAACTATCGACGCTGAAACGTCGCATACAGACGATGGGAGATTGAAACATAAAATATGGTGTTATGTGCTGCGCCAAAACTGTGATTTCCGATGTGGACAGGGTGTATCTATCTTTTTTTCCCCGAAGATCCCAAATTATGCCATATTTGGGTAAGAAAGCTCAAAACTGTTAATAACTTGCCATCCAAAGCTTTGCGAGCGACATTTTGCCCCCGACTGTTTTGTTATTGAGCCTTCAAAAGCGCGATGCATGGGGTAAAGTCGAACGCATTTAAAAAAAAAACGATGCTATACCTAGCATATTCGACTACAGACCATTAAACACTAAAGGCCATAAAAGGAAAACAGCAGATTTATATGTTTCATATGTACCAAAACAAGGTCAGAAATCGAATGATCTGGATGAAAGGCGTGCAATTGCAGTAAGTTTTTCAAAGTTTAAAAATGGATCTACAAACATTATAATGCGTCCATAATTTTTTTTTACATTAGTTTTAATATAGATTTATGTTTGTCCATCATACATATTGTACTTTAAATAACTAGGTTATCTTTATACACAACTCCTGTATGAATTATGCCAAGCCTATATATATGGGTTATAGCTACACGTACTAAAAAATTAATCACTATGGTAAACTTTAATTATATTTTAATCTTATACAGACTCAGTACCTTAACGAAGATGCAGAGATAATTCTTCTACCCTTGCACCAGTGACTGAGGTAATGAATTTTGGTAGACCTCCTGTAATTTTGGAATCAGGGATGGATTTTCCTTTCAATGAATCTGGCATTCTGTCTACTGCTGTGATAAGTTTTAAAGTAATTAAGTTTTTCAGCATAACATTATGTTTATCAACCCTTCTATTTAAAGCAAATACATGAAGAGCTTCATGTGTGTAGTTTTCACTGTTTTCATCTATACATCTTGTACGCAAAAATGGAAATGTCTTTTACTGTATGAGAAAAGACAAGCAAATTCAAAGTGGTCACTGGCTTTCAAATGTCTATGTGGATGAAAAGTCATTATTTATGGCATATCGTGTCAAACATAAATGTTCACTTTAAAACTCCAAAAGTAATCACCTTTTTTTATTTTTTTTGAAAATTCAATGTCAAAGTTCACAGGTACTAAACATGTGGATTTAATGACTTCTTATTACACAGCTAAGGTAATGGTTTGATTTATTTCTGTAAAGTAGGCTTTGGTTATGAGGTGTGTGTAGAAAGGAATAGTAACAGGTTATAGGCCAGTTTAAAGTAATGCATAATTTTTTGAAAAGTAGGTATTACGTGTGTAAGATGAAAGTTCTAACTCTTTCATTAAAAAAAGTGACTGAGGTTGAGGAAGAAAAAAAAACATGAAAGAGAATCTATTTCTAATGCTTATATGTTTATGGCATCCATAGGATTTTTTAAATGAAGATTTATCTTTCATATTTGGACTCTACAACAGTACTTAAAGACACGGAACAATCATTTCCGTATTGTCCGAGATCTACATAACATCAGGCAATGTACAAAGCAGTCAAAGTCTGGTAAAACTGAAGAAGACATCCTATTGGAAGACTTGGAGGTAATATGTAAGTCAACTATTTCAAAGGGTGTCAGTTCATTTATAAATTGTTATTTTGGAAAGAATGATCATGCTTGTCACTCCAATTAATTAATTTATGTTTTGTATTTTAGCTCAAATGGCCTTTTTATATCACATCTTGTCTCACGTCCATCTGTCACGAATTCTGATCACTGTTTTCTTCACTTTATTTTTTTTTCAGTGAATGATGATCCACAAGCATCCATTTCAGTGATTTCAGGGGAAAATGGATCCCTCCCTGCAGGCTTTGATCCTTGGGACGGGGTAAATGAAAACAACATTTTCAAAATTTCAAGAGGTGCCGTTTACAGATGGTACTTATTGCACAAACATTGATTGCCATTATACACATTTGTGGTAGAAGATGGTTATGGCTAAGTTCAGTCTGTAGCATACAGCTTTGTAGCAAATGAGAAGAAAACAACAATTCAGACATTACTATTGAGGTGAAGACAATTATTAATCTCAAGAAGGTTAAAGTAGAAGTTCTCGATAAAGATCTGAAAGAGATTACTAGCATTAAATCAACTGTGCCAGAGGCTTCAATACAAATATGCAAATTCCACAAGTTTTCCCTTCAATGTTGCGGGAAATATTTTTTTTTCGGAGAGCTACAGATCTGCAGCTTAAAGCTTCCAGTAGCCACTGAAGGGGTATTTATGTTAACTTTACATGTCCATTCTGTTATGCATAGTTATGAAAGATTTATCAATTGAATTTTAAGTAGCAAAAACAATTTAAGATTGTATTAATAATTATATAATAATATTTTATACATTTCAAAGAGTAAACAGGAAGATGAAAGTAGAAGTATGGTTGCTGCCATGGGATATTTTTACCATGCACACCACGACATTTAAGATATGCAGCTGCCGACACTTAATGCACTAGCATCTGCATTACAGCTATTGTAGCAGCAGCCTTAAAAGCTGTAAAAGACTGGAACTCGGATTTCATCAACGAACTTCATTTAGATATTCTTCAGAAGAAAGGCTGGCCATTCCTCAGATATGAATCAAGGCTGGATTTTGATGAAATATAAGATACAATTCAGTGTCAAATTGGCATAAAAGAGAGTACATGTATTCGAGTTCTTGAAGAAGGTTCATTTAGATATTCTTCATATATTGACACTCTGGTAACTTCTGCTTTCGCTAAGAGTCCAAACCAAAGTTTATTCTCCGAATGTTTGGCTCAAACATAGCAATCTTATGCACTTTGCATCAAAAGTATTCTATTTTTCACCCACATGTAAGAAACCAAAATGGTGTTGTTGATGCAAATGGATATGCATGTCTTTTTCATTTTAGAGATTCCTCAAAGATTGTAGCTTATCTTGAGCAGATCTCTTCAGGCAGGAATGAACACATTGATAATTGATATTAATAATTGATATTTACCTAATATGAATAAATATTCGATGAAAAACTTCCATGAACTTGACTGCTCCTCAGGTCACAATTGTTTTGAAATTTCATGTTAAGTGTCAACTACACTGTATTTTCTTAATTTCTTGTTCTCCTGTGTGAGTGTTACATAGGGGGCGGAAATTTGGCCGTTCCACTTGTAGACTATTATATTTTTGAAATTTCAGATTACATGTCAACTACTTCATTTTTTTTCATTTTATGTTCTTCTGTGTGAATGTTATATCGGGGGCGGAAATTGGGCCGCTCCCACTTGTAGACTATTATTTTTTTGAAATTTCAGATTACATGTCAACTATACTTTATTTTTTCATTTTATGTTCTCCTGTGTGAGTGTTACATCGGAGAATTGTAGACAATATAATTTTGATGATTGATTGTTTACTGTTTAACGTCCCTCTCCAGAAAATTTCACTGATATGGAGACATCACCATTAGCAGTGAAGAGCTGCAAATTTATGCCCATACTCGGCACTTAGGGGCCTTTGAGCAGGGGGGACTCTTTATCGTGCCCCACCTGCAGTGACACAGGGCCTCAGTTTATATGGTCTCCTCCGAAGGATCGCCCCATTTACGACAAGCAAGGGGGTACTGAGGACCTATTCTAACCTGGATTCCAACTGGGCTTATATTTTTAATATTTCATGTTACATTTCAATTACTTAATTTTCTTTATTTCTTGTTCTCCTGTGTGACTTATATTGGGGGTAGAAATTAGGTCGCTTCACACGTAGACATATATATAATTTTTTTTAGGTCACCTGAGTAAACTCAGGTGACCTTTTGCTATCCGTTTTCGTCCGTCGTCGTCTACCACGGGCAGTTTAAAGCCTGGGGGAGGAAAATAATTTACAGACAGATACTTTTGAAACAAATACATAATTATCTCACCAGCATGTCATTGTGAAACAAAGTCGTCAGCATTTTATTTGTCCTTTGAACAGGTGAAACTTTTTGAATGGCACTCGTATCGATGAATTTTACACTTAACCAAGCAATCTTTCAGATCTCGTTTTATTTACCCACTGTTTCATCTTAAAACCGGAAGTGCGAGTTCGTAAATGTGAAATCTCGATCCCGACTCAAATTTGACATCGGAAAGAAAAAAATATTTTATTTTTTCTGAACATTCAAAACCTTGAGCGGAGGGTTTGTAAAACTGAAAATAAAATAAAACTAAAACTGTCCAATAGGGACAAATACCCCCGCTGAGTTTTTCAGAGTAGGTGCCGATACAGATATATTTTATGGATCTAGTAAGAGGTGTTCACTATTGTCTAATTAAGTGCCCTACCATAGCATGATATGCCCATCAAATATTAATTGATAATCATAAATTAGGGTGCAAGAAAATCAAATAACCTTGATTAACAGATTGACACAGAATTCTAAGTGAGACATGACTGCAATTTGCTGCAAATATATAAAAATTGAAATGTAATTTTTTTTTCAATGAACACATGTATAATTAAATTTAATTATATTATTATAATACAATAATAGTTCAGTTTTAATCATACACTGTAACATCAATTTGTTTTAATTACATTATACCAATTGAAAGATCTTTTTCTGAACTACAGCCATCAAGAACTCTTAATTAATACAAGCAACTGTACTACCATTTCTTTTTGCCCAACTCCCAAGAGATGAATCAAGATAATATTGTATGATGCTCTTGCCAGTTAACTCCCGACAATGAACTCATTAATTTCTCTCTAATTTGACATGCACATTTCTGCTATCAAAAATTCTCCTTGACCAGTGCTTGATAATTATGCCCATGGGACAAACTGAATTCCTCTCAAATCATTAAAAAAATTTTTACAGAATTTGCTGTAAAGTATATGTTAAATAATACGTTTTTTTTTTTTATTTAGCATTTTTTAATAAGGATACAACTATATTTTTACATTTTTTAGGATAATGAAATTAAAAATTTTAAAGAATTAATTTTTTATATAAATCAATTAAATTAAAGGTCACAGTGACCTTGAAATAGGTCGGGACACACCTTCTACCAAAAATGCATAAATTGTCCAAGTTTGATGATTGTAAGTCTAATAGTTTTCTAGTTATGAGATAAACAAAATCACAAAATAAACAAGAGGCCCATGGGCCTTATAGGTCACCTGAGCATTATGCAACAACTCTCTAGTGATTAAATTTAATTCATCATAACAATAAACTTAGCAGTTGCTTAGTTTGTTTACTCAATAACCATACACAAGGTAAGGGAACAAAAAATGCATTACAACTAATCAGCTATATTCAGCAATAATCAGTAGTGCCCCTTCTACACATGAACCCCTGACCCTTAGGCCTTGATATTTGATTAATTCCAAGGAGCAGATTTCAAACCATTCATTCATTTTCAGTATATAAGTACACCCCCCCCCATATTACCCCTGACCCTGGGGCCTTGAAATTCACAATTCTGGAAGATTAGGGCCCTTGTAGATAATAACTATATAGGTAGTTCATCTGCTTAATATCCTAGAGCAGAGAAGAAATTTTTTAAAGATTTAATGAATTTTCACTATATAATCTATAGAGCCCCGCACTAACACCAAAACCCCTTACCCTGGGGCCATAAAATTCATAATTTTGGTAGAGGCACTCTTGCTCATCATAACTATGCACTTAGTTAGTTTATTTAATACCCAGGAGCAGAGAAGAAGATTTTCAAAGAATTCATGTATTTTCACTATATAATCAATAGAGCCCCACCCTAACACCAGAACCCCTGACCCTGGGGCCATAAAATTCACAATTTTGGTAAAGGCACTCTTGCTCATCATAACTATGCACTTAGTTTATAAAATACCCAGGAGAAGAGAAGATTTTCAAAGAATTCATGTATTTTCACTATATAATCAATAGAGCCCCCCCCCCCTAATACCAGAACCCCTCATCCTGGGGCCATAAAATTCACAATATTGGTAAAGGCACTCTTGCTCACCATAACTAGGCACTTAGTTAGTTTATTTAATACCCAGGAGCAGAGGAGAAGATTTTCAAAGAATTCATGTATTTTCACTATATAATCAATAGAGCCCCACCCTAACACCAGAACCCCTGACCCTGGGGCCAAAAAATTCACAATTTTGGTAGAGGCACTCTTGCTCATCATAATTATATACTTAGTTAGTTTATTTAATACCCATGAGCAGAGAAGAAGATTTTCAAAGAATTCCTATATTTTCACTATATAATCAATAGAGCCCCACCCTAACACCAGAACCCCTGACCCTGGGGCCATAAAATTCACAATTTTGGTAGAGGCACTCCTGCTCATCATAACTATGTACTTAGTTAGTTTATTTAATACCTAGGAGCAGAGAAGAAGATTTTCAAAGAAATAATGTATTTTCACTACCTACTTATTTAGCCCCACCCTAGCACTAGAACCCCTGACCCCAGGGCCATGAATTTCACAATTTTGGTAGAGGACTCATTGCTGATTACTTTCATGCAAACAGTTTGACTGCTTGATGCCCAGGAGTAAAGAAGAAGATTTTTAAAGATTGCATTCATTTTAGTGGTTTTGGCCCCACCCCTCAGGCCCCTGGGGGGCAGGGATCATGAAATTCACAATTTTTGTTCCCCTTCACCCATAGATGCTTTGTGTCAAATTTGGTTGAAATTGGTTCAGTGGTTGCAGAGAAGAAGCTGAAAATGTTCAAATGTTAACGCACAACGCACAACGCACGACGCACGACGACGGACGAAAACGGATAGCAATAGGTCACCTGAGTTTACTCAGGTGACCTAAAAAGAAAAAATGCCTGTAAAATGCAGAAAAATTATCCAATCATTATGAAAACCCCAGGTGCACACCTTTATATGGTGAATAATAAGTGTATAAATTTTCAGACAAATCCATCCAACAGTTTCTGAGAAATGGTCCGGACAAAATGTTGTCTACAGACAGACGGACAGACAGACGGACATGGTGATTCCAATATACCCCCCTAAACATCGTTTGCGGGGGAATAATAATTCCTGGCCTTAAATATGTAATTAGATCGTTAGCATATTAACCAGGATGTTCAAAGAATTCATGCATTTCACTATATAATCATTAGAGCCCCACCCTAAAACAAGAACCCCTGACCCTGGGGCCATAAAATTCACAATTTTGGTAGAGGCACTCTTGCTCATCATTTCTATGTACTTATTAAATGAACAAGTTTAAGTTTGTTCAGAAATAGTTCCCACATCCACAAAGATAAGGTAAATTCGAATGTGTAGCCATAAAAAGTTAATTGCTAGTTAATTAATTAACTAACTCCATGATTAAATAAAAATTCCATAGACTGAATATTAGAATTCTTGCAAAGAAACTGCCGATTATAACTTATACCAAGGAATATTTATGAGACTTTATCAATAGTAAAAAATATATGAAGACATATTTATTTTCTACAGTTTTTGTTTTACTTTTCTTTCGGAAAATTTTAAGTGTAAGCACGTGCCTAAAGTGTCTAATGGCAGCTATGCCACTGTTATAAAAATATATAAAGATTGGAGACTATTATGATTAATCAAATCTTTCTTTATGATTTATTGTAATGTAAAAATCAGCTAAATTTGATTTGAATAATTGATTTTTTATACAGAAAAATTTATGAAAAACAACATAAAATTGTATATAATTCTACATCGAGCTTTTTTTATTGTAGAAGAAATAACGCCACAAAATATGCATCACTTAATAGACGCTGCGCAACACCGGAGGAGCCATCATCCCAACCACTTCATCAGGAATTATAGGCAGTTGACGAGCCTTAAAGTTGCATACAACAGATTTGGCACAGACGACTTTCCTCGTAACAATATGTCTTAAACAATATGTTAAAGATTACGTGAGAAAAAACTGTAAACGGAGAATACCGCTCTATCATGAGAGATTATCTCCATGTTTCAGACAAGAAAAACTACATTGTATTCAGTTTTGTTAGTAAAATTCGTTGATAATAATAAGCATTTGAAAATCAATATATGTACATGTGTATAGTGCAATTACTTTTAATGAGTATAATGATTATAACAAATTATTTGAATTGTGTTTCCGATTATAATATCTGTTTAATTGTCATAAGTAAAGAATAATGAGAAAAAAAGTATATTCTCATACATTTTGTCACATTTTCTTATCATGTACAATTTGCAAAGTTGTCACTAAGAATTAAAATAGCAGGGTTCGTCAAAGAGTAAAAGGGGAATTGGGATTTCTGCACTACCCGGGTGTTTAGAGGGATTATGCAAATAATCGAGGGATACTGTCATTAAAAGGAAATAACTTTATTCGGTAATAACCTATATTTGCCCCCCCCCCAAAAAAAATCAAACTTCCATGGAGAAATACTTCATTATGTTCATAAACAGGGGAGTATATGCTGACTTCAAAGTACTGAATATTTTCATAAGTAATGATGTCATACGTACGAAATAACTTCTAAAACATGACGTAAATTTCTTTCTTATTCATATCTACAGCCGTGGGGGCTCACGCCTCAATTCTCCAGGATTTTTGCCACTGAATTTAAAAGAAGCAATATTTACGTATACAATGTATAAAATCATTTTTTTTTCATAAATAACTTAAATAAGTATGCATAATTCAAAAAGAATGAAAGTATATATACATATATATCATGTACATATTGTTAAAGTGTAACAAAACAAAATCAGTACAGAATGTAGACTATCTTCACCAGTGATATAAATTGCAGAAATTCAACTACAATTCTTCTGAATAAAATACATGTAGTAACGAAAATTTATGCAATTTTTTAATATTGTTTCAATTTTCAGTAACTCTCAGCCACACCTCTTTCCTAGACTTAAAGGACGAAACAGATACAGTAACTGAGGCAACTCCCACTATGAAACGAGGGAACTCGGTTCCTAACGGTGCCTCTAAAAAGACATCTACCCAGCATTTTCCCAAATATCACCCTGGCCAAAGAGTACGGCTGCTACTTTCACGGACTCCAGTCACGGAGAAAGCTACCTGGATCAAGTCCCGACACAAGGAAGCCAGGGGACATTCAGCGGTGTGGAAGACATCATTTTAACAGAATTAAGGTGAGCATTTAAGCCGTATTTTTCCTCATTTCATAATACATCGATATTTATTTTCATTAATGTTAAATTCGCTTTCATCATAAATCAATATTTTAAAAAAAGACACTTTTAATGTATACTAGAAGACGAACAAGCTGAAAAGTAAAATGATGCAGAGATCATCACATCCAACCTACCCCAACAAGAGGAGCTGCGAACTTTGAGATCACTGAAGGATGCGATGAATGCCAATGTGCAGCAGATGGAGATATTGATTATAGACGAAAATCAGTTTTAGATGAGATTAAACAGTGATCTGTAACACTAATGCAAAGGAAGACTCGTTGTGGAGAGGAAGACTCATTTTACGCACGGCTAACAGTTTTTTTTTTTTTTTTGGGGGGGGGGGGGGTAATAGGAATCACCTTATCTGTCTGTTTGTAGATTTGCTAAAGAGAATTTACATACAGTTTCACAAAGTACTGTATTTCCGAAGAAAGAGGAGAAGGAAATGAAAGACATTCTTATATATAACTCCAACAAACTTTTAAAGAAAATTCAGCGTATGTTCAATTTTTTTTCTCAAGAGAAAAAGAATAGACATATTTTACTTTGAAAATTTAACAAAACACAATATATGTTGTAAACAGAAAATGATAAATTGTACATTTTCCATAAATGGTTTTCAAGAGGAAATCTCAAAACTCCAATGATTAATTGTGAGGGTGAGATACCAGTTGATATTGAGGTCACTATAACAATGTCTCATCTCATACAGGCTCTGACAGGAAGCTCTTCACTACCTAGAAATATTGACAATGGCAAAATTAATGTTGATCATAAGATTAAGAGTACAAAACTTACTTTTGTAAATATCTGTGCTCCATCAATTTGTTTTTCAAATTGTAGCATTAACCAGGAATATTCAAAATTTGAGGTATCCTTTTTGAATAGAATCGTCGGAGTACCTGGGTTTAGAATCGAATAGGCTAATGATGCACAGTAAATGATCAGAAGCAAATGTTTGTTTAATTAAAGCGTTAGCTTATATTCCACTACATCATATTAATTTTCTGATCTCATTTGATCCATTAGTCTCTCTGTTAACTTTTCTAATTTTTATTACCTCTTCTCAAGAAACAACTAGTCCAATTTCAACCAAACTTGACACAAAGAATTTTTTGATATAAGGAATTCAAGTTTATTCAAATGAAGGACTTCACCTTCTGCAAAAGAAGTTATTGGCGACTAAAGGGATTTACTAACTATACTGACATTTTCTTAGACGGTGTACACTTAAATTCATGGGGAATGCGAAAATATTTTCACCAAATAAGGGGAATTTTGTTACAGATTCACAAGCATCTTTGAGCCATTATGTCAGGTGAGTCTGGCTAAATTGATTCATTTGGAATATATTTACATATTCATGACTCATCATACCGTCAAAAATATATAGCTTGTGTACAATCATTACTTACATAATTTGTAATTAGGTTATTGTATAGACTCACAACAGTTCGGTAATATAATATTATGTCATGCATATAGATTAACTGTATTACTTGTGTAACTGTATTACTAGTGTATCATTTTGTTTATATCACTTTCATTTTGTTGCCCAGTCCATGTTTATTGGACAAGCCTACGTATACCGATTACCATAGATAGTTTTCCAGACAGTCAATTACTACAGGTAAAGTAGGCTTAATACTCTGTGTACAGCCCAGAGAGCAGCACAGAGTCGTACATGTACATTGCCCTTTTTTGAAAGAGGGCGAGGGAACGGCAACGCTAGACGAGACACCGACAAGGGGTGTCTTTGAACAATAATATATGTGACGCGCCACGCAAAAACCTCCCTTATGTCTATTATGACGTAACGTCAAAAGACGCGTCTAACGTCAATAAGGTAAATGCGTCGTAAAAACGTCTGCCTGAGAGAAATTATCCCTAGAGGAACAAGGGGATGTTTTTTTATTTATATGCTTAGACAGATTCTTGGGTGTAATTTGATGTAGTTTATTCATTACAAACTTAAGTCTCCGTCACGTGTCTGTGTGATCTTTCCTTTTCACAATTAAGTGCGTATATTTTAAAGATTTCAAGTGGTGGCTGAAAAAATCCCGTAACTTCGGGCGTAAGGCCGTTTTTAAAATGAAATTTGTTTGCCCTCTCCCTATTCGGGTTTTAAAAAATCGCATTGGGCTTGAAAATTATTATGTACAGCATTATTTTACAAATAAGAAAACGATTACAAGAATTTAATATTTCTTACAATTTATTACATTTAAGGAACACAACATGATGGATAGAGTTAATCATAAACCATTACAAAACAAAAAAAAAAATTCCTGTATTCCAGTGCCTGACACTCAGCTTTTTTTTTTTTTAAACCTAACATTGTGATACTTTTGTTGTACCTTTTACTTTTGTAATTTTCGAAAAAAAAAATCATTATTTCGAATTAAATTGGATCAAGTTAGCCTGTCCCCTTAAAGAGATATCAGAGATAGCTCGTACACTTCACATTTCGTGTTGTTAAAATAGAGCCATCAAAGTTACTTCTATTTCTTCCCGAATAACTGTTTAAATATATCAGAATGAAAATGGCTTTTAAATAAGGAATAATTACATTCATTTAGTCAGGAACATGTACAATTTCAAGTGATAAACTACGTTTGCAATAAAGATTGCAGGGAAGTCGGCTTATACTGCCGAGTATCTACATATTTATTGTCCGAGCGGTTTCTCCTTTAAGTTCCAACTTTTCTTAGTATTGTGCTAAATGATAAGTCCGTATTAAAGTTCACTAATTTATTTACATGTGATTGTCTACACACAATATTTACACACACGCATAGTCCACATTTCACAGTAGAAACAATAATAAAATAATCCAAATGAAAATACAGTATATAAAATCCTAAAATCCCGTAATCCGACATAAATCCATTCTGAATCAATTCTATCAAACTCCTATAGCATCACTAACTTCAACTATCTCTATAGAATAACTTTTCTTCAACTCTCTAAACACACATAACTACAACAACTATAATTTCATCTACTCAATGATCAAATGCTCTCATTTATATAGTAAACTGAGCCTCCACAATGTGGGGAGTGAAAATTCTACCTCCTCTAAGTGGGGAGGCAATACATAAAATTATACAAGGACCACCCGTGATTAACTAATTATCACTGTAATTAAAGGGCAATAAACTGACTATGCTTACTAATAGATAAGGTGATACAGCTAAACGGGAGATTAATAATAAGTAGCTAACAATCCGGAATCTGAAAATCAAGTAATATAAATTCTCTACAACTCACCCCCACTCAATATTTGACTCCGCTGAAATAAAGAAAATAATTAACTAAAACTAAGCTAAGCGAAACATTGAAAAAAAAAATGAAACTGAAAAACATACATGAAAGATAACATAAATATCAGCAATACACGTGCTTCAAATTGACATAATAAATCAAATAAAAGTAATAAAAGATTTTCAAATACATGTATAATAACATCAATAAACAAAAAGCATTAATAAAAACAAATCCGATTGTACATCTGTGAATAATGTAAACCAACAATAGAGACATAATTAGGGCCCCGCAAGGATTTGCGGGTGCCCTATAGTAATCACTCTGTCTGTCCGTCTGTCTGTCTTCCGTCCACAAATTTTCTGTTTTTCTCTAATAACTTTTTTTATGGTTGCCCAATCAAGTTCAAATTTGGTATGGTAGTTCAGTAGGCAGAAATACATATTTTGATGCTAAGTTTGGTTCTCAATGTCTTCTGGTTTGGAGCTGGGGTGGTGGGGTAGATTCCTTAACTATGCATAAGAATGAATGGGCAACTTTTATTTTATGGTTGCCCAATCAAGTTCAAATTTGGTATGGTTGTTCAGTAGGCAGAAATACATATTTTGATGCTAAGTTTGGTTCTCTATGTCATCTGGTTTGTAGCTTGGGTGTGCTTAACTTTAGAATGCATTGGCAAAGAGAGATAACTGCTGAAGAAGTTCCCATTGTAAAATGAATGCTGGCTATGAGTCCTTTGGGATTAATTAGGTTTCCTCCTGAAGAAAATCCAGAGCATTATCTTTTATATCTGTCACATTGAGATTAATTACCACCTCTGTCTGCAAATGAAGTTAGTTTTGAAGTTTAGTCAATTTGGAATGCTATGAACACTGTGAAATGTGGATTTAGATATAAATTTTTATAATTTATTTTTCTTTAATAGTTATGATTTCATTGAATTCTAAAAATAAGAAATAGATTAAAGAAGATTTTTTGAATTACTTTTTAAAATTTTTGTTAATTAATTTTTAAGGTAGTTTTATAAAACCCCCATTCTATTATTTATACTGAAAAAAGTTCTTGTTGTAACTTTAGAAGAAAATGATGAGAGAGGTACAATTTATCCTTTGGGAACAATTATCTAGCCTGCTGCAGAAAATTTAGTAGGCTTTTCTTTATCTTTAAGATTAATGTAAACCTTTGTCTGCAACTGCTGTTTGTTTGAAGTCAAGGTCAAGCTTTCATGATATTTGCATTTATTGAATTTGAAGGCTGGCATTCTATATAACACAAGCTTCATAATTGATTAATACATGCAAATGAATATTAAATTGTTCTTTACTGCCTTAAGTAAATACAAGGATATCATTTCAAGTTTTTGAATATTCAGGAATCATCTTGAAAGAACAAAGGGCGGTATTAGCAGTAATCTGCCGAAAAATTTCCGATATTTTAAACTTCTTTTTTTCATCTTTTGATCTTGAGCATTGGAGTAAGTACGATGCGAACTAAATTCCACATGTACAAAAATGACGTAATTTTTCATTATGACGTCACAAATACGCGCTAAACATGGAATGTTAACTAAAATTCGTTGAAAAATGGTTTGAAATAAGAGAACTTTCCAAAAATTAGACCCTTGCGCATGCAACAACCAATTTTATATTTCGCATGCAAGTTCTTTGGTATATCTTTTATTCATATGATAAATATGGTGTTGGTTGTCACTTGCGCTCAATATGAATTTTGGAAAAATTCTATACGAAAGCCCGACATTTTACCATACGTATTCACTTGATATCGATGTTCTTGACACAAATTTGACGCAAAATGTGGTTATTTTTATATTTTAAATTCTATCAAGAGTCATTGTTTGCAATCTTATATACTTATAAGATTAACGGTGATAAATAATAAAGAATTAATGAATGGAAAATCTTTTGAAAACAAGGATTAAGTTTAATGAGATACACAACGTGTACTGATGCCGTTTGTAGATGCACGTGCATTGTACCCAAAAATAGTATTGAACAACTTTACTAAAATCTCTCAAGATTTAATTAATTCCATAAAAAAAACACGACGATATTTTTTTATTTTCAGAATTATTTTTGATCTGTCATACCTCGGTATATATTTTAAAATTTGTTCCCTACGAGTCATGAAACTTAACTTCTTTATAATTACACGACGCACGGACATGTTATGTAGCTTATATGTAGCATTGCACGCGTGACCTTCAAATATACCTATTTGAATAAATATCACAGCCATATTAAATAAGATATACACTGAAATAGTATTCAAAACGTTTTACAATAAATATAAACTTTTACATTAATGCAGTCATAGCCTTCAAAATAAGGACATTTTAAAGGTAGAATTATCCAGCCTTAAGTTGTGAAAATAACATGTAAAACTGTTATACTTATAGTTGATAGATGTTTAAACATTAAAATCCAAATTGAAAAAGAATCTCTTCTTAAGCATAGGCATCGGAACCGGGGGGGGGGGCAGCCCCCCCCCCACTTTTTTTCCAAATATATACTTAGTTTAGACATTGAACGTATCTTCGTAGGCTTAGCCCCCCCCCCCCCACTTTCCACAGATACGTCTTAGTATAGGTTAAAAATTGGGGAAATGGTGGTGTTTGGAGAAAAAAATTTGGTACTGAAGCTCGAACCTATCCCCCCCCCCCCCCCCTTTTCGTGATTTGGGAAATGGACATTTTTCCTTTTTATTTTCTTTTTTTTTTTTTTTTGCTTGTCAGGTTTTCTGAGAAGGTACAAAAATTTTTTTTACACTTAGCCCCCCCACTTTCGATTTGCTTCCGACGCCAATGTTAAGAAAAAAAAAGTCCTGATATCTATGTAGTGTCCACACTAACAGTCTAAAAACGAAACATTTCCAAGTTTATTACTTTCTGCAAATAGGCCTACTAGTGTTTCTTTTAAAAAGATTTAGCGTCGCCGTTAATGCCAATTGCACTGCACACGGATACTTGTGGAGGACCTCTTCGTTTTCATCCATAGAATTTTTTTAATTATTTGTTAAAGATTTTCATAAAAATTTCCAAAAAGATGAAAAATTATGGATAAACCCCTCGGTGTTCGTTGTTACGAATGCAAGCAGACTTTCTTTGAAAGGGGACTCCACGGAATGATTTAGGACATCTTTATTGGTGTCTTATAATATTTGCTGTGTCTTCCTTGTAAGATAAAAACTGCGAGTATGCTGTAAAATTAATCTTATCCACAAACAGTACATCTTTTCAATTCAATTGATACATATGTATATGCAAAATTCGGCTCTTAAATTAAGGTACGTTTGTGCATAAATGTGTGCTTTATATTGCCCCGAAACGTACAAAGTAATAATTTCGATCTATTTGAATACACTTGAAACTCAATCACTTCTTAATCGAAGTGCATGCAGACAGAAAGCCATCATCTACTTTCTAAAGTTAAGGTATCGGAAAAAAATATTTTTTTTCAAAAGTTGTAATACAGTTAAAAATCAATACATGTACATGTAGATCTTATTTTATTTTACTTTATTTTTCTGTGGTATTTTTATCTATAACCTAGATAAACAACAATTACGAGATGATAGGGGAATATGCAGAATGTGACCCCCCCCCCTCTGCACATTATGTTTTCAAATTTATAACAATTACATAAATTTTTCATGTATTACATACACGGTATAACAAAGATGAAAAAAAGAATTTGAACTTCATTTATCTTTTTCCTGTATATGTTAATGACAAGGATGGATCCAGGAATTTTGCCAATAGCGTGAGGGGGCTTATAAAGCAACAAGAAACACGTACATTAAGAAATACCAGTTAACTTCTGCAAAAGAAACGGGTCAGAACTTTTTTAACCAAGAAAATTTTCCAACAACAACAACAACAACAAAAAAAAAACACTCTGAAAAGTGGAAAACCCCGTTTGGAAGGGGTAGGCTTGTGACAAACCAATCGACATACATCTTTATATAAAATCTATAAATGTATGCAACTGCTACTTATAAGCATTTACACGGAACAAAAAATGAACACGACTGAATAATGCACTTCGCTAAGCTTTTCAACAGATATACATTGATATAATCCTATAGATGGGGGGGGGGGGGGGGGGGTCTTTATATGTAAATTCGGTGTATTCCCCTGTTATTATGCAGGATATATATAATCACAAATTGTCTTATGCTAAGTTTGATTTAAAATATTTACTGCATGTGCTGATATTTTCAATCGGGATCGAATTTCTTTAATCATTTAAGACATTCTTTATTTGTAAATAATGACTATTAGATGAAGACCAAGATTCCCCCTCCTTTTTAAGTTCATTGTGTAGACCAGAGTAAATCGATTCCTCATGTGCACTTGAAAAACAGGTTTCTTTACTATTTTTTGAGAATGATTAAATTCTATTTACATTGACATTTTTGTCTTTTCAACTGCGTGTACGTTACACTTCTTAAGAACTGGCCCCCTCCCCCACTCCACGTCTAAACATAAGTGAATAAATTTAAAGAAAAACTACACGCCCATTTCCTGATAATGCTATACAAAAACAAAAGACTTATAAATACTATTTTCTGGACCCGATCCGTTGTGTATCGCACACAGGAGGGAAAAGACCACTAACTATTTTCCCATAGAACTCCATACAAACCTTAGGCTCTCTCAGTACTTTACTATGACAATTTCAGAAAAATCTTTAGCATCATTTCAAACTTTGTTCTAAGCCCTAACAAAAAATACTGAAAAAAATATATGGTCCCATGGCGTTTATAGGTCAAAATTGCAGTTATTTTCAACTTATAGAGATTCGCAGTAAATAACACGCGGCATAAAAAATCAACCCCCACTCCTAAAATCTTCCCTGGTATTTCTATAGTTTCTGTAATATTCCCTCATCCCATCATTTATTTCAAAGGTTATTAATTTTACTTTAAAATGAAAACAATTAAATACCTGATTTCATCCAATGGCATAACGCCTACCCATTCAGTATTCGGTTTAATGTTCCATAACAAACAAAGCCATGTGTTCATCCGGGGATTTGGTGCTCTCTTTCCTAGGAAGAGAGAATGTCGACGTATGGAGCCATAATGAAACGATAAAGCTAAAACTATTTCTTATCTCCCCCCCCCCCTCCCCTGGAGGAAATGTAAAAATTTCTTTTTCACTTCATTTAGCAAAATAATGCAGAACTGGTTGATACTGTTTTTAGAACCATAACCACTGCAACACAACTGTTATACGTAAGCCGAACTACCACAGAATAGACGATCCACTATATTTCCATCATTTCTTTTTTTTTCACCGTTATTCTGTTGGACATTTGTTTTTTTTTTTTTGCAATCAACTAGAGCTTAGATGCCATCAGAGGGAGGATTATTATGATAAAATTTAAAATTATTAAATCAATACATGAATAAATAAAATATCAAAAACAACAGAAACTTCTTGACATAGACCTTCATTGCAGAGTATGCGATTTCAAATGACGCCTAGCTAGCATGTTAAAATAATGACGTCGCGTCTGGATTTTTTCGTAAAATCTCGACGTTCTGCCATGAAAGGTGCAGTATTGAGCGTTATTTTTTAAATGCATACATTTGAGACATGTATATAAATTATATACCATTTAATTTTAAAAATCCTAGGCTTTTTAGAGTGTTTTGAACGGAGCAGATATAAAACGCGGCATTTTTTGGCCAATACCGCCCTTTGTTCTTTTAAGAATACAGTTGCTGTTGTTTATTCTTCGTACATTTTTTAATCATTCATTTTTAAGCTGCACCCTTATAATTCTACCCCATGGCGGGACCCTTGCTGACTGGTCAGTTTTCTAGTTGACAATAAAATTCATATTAAACATTCACAGTTAAGCATAAGTTCACATATTCACATTTAAGTCAGTAACAAGAGATTTAATCCTTTAATTCGACAATTCTCACATTTTGATTACGAAAGTGTTCTGGCACTGCATTTAAAATGTCAGTCGCTAATCTCACAAGGTTCACTTCATTAGGATTCACAGTTTCTGAATGTGAGATCTCGGTATCACGAACAATTTCCGAGTTACCGTCACTATGATAGGTCGTTTTCCCTGTTAATTTTTGGATTATGGTTTCCGTCACTGTTGTTGAATTTGGCATCGATTCCGCCGGCAACGCTATTTTTCGAGTCACTAGATTCGTTGAGGTTTGATTGCACATCCTCACTGCCATTTAAAATGTCTTCCAAATACGCATTCACATTGGCGTTGTTTGTTGAGTTCAAAAGCTTTGGTGTTTTAGGTGTAATACATTCGGACCCAGTAAATCATGCAAATTGCATGAAATCATTGCAGTTAGTGTTCTATTAAACCGCTCAACCAACCATTATCCGTATTTAATGAAACGGATAAAAGTCTTGGTAATAATGTGGTCAGTTGTATTACATTGGGTGATTTTATTTTGATAATTAATTTGTATTTTGTTATTCAATAGAAAACAAAGTTTTTTTTCCAGACTTTCCAGTTTGATTTGGAAGAAGATATTAAGAAATGAATACCAAAAAATAAAAAGTATATTAACTATTTATACTACTAATAATAATTAGGGCCCCGCTCGGCGGGCGCCCTATAGTGATCAGTCTGTCCGTCCGAATTTTTAAATATAAAAAATATTTTTTCAATGAAGCCCAACAGCTTGGTTAATTTGTGTGCTGTACCAATTGCTCAAGGAGAGATTTTTAAAATTGAAAGTAAAAACTTGCAGTGCAGAGAAGTTACTCTAATTGACAATTCAAATTGCTCTTGTAAATTGTCGCTGTTTGAGGATGATGTAAATCGTATGGTGTTACACCAACCAGTTGAAATTCATGATGCGAAAATAAAAATTTACAAAGATCAGGTGTCATTAACAACATCAACAAGAACAAAGTTCATTTCAACTGTCAACAAAAGATTAGAAGATCTGAAATTATGGTTCGAAACATGTGGCAGTGACCTGACAGTTCCAGAGCAGAGATGTGAGCCCAGAACCAAGGAAATAAAAATAACTGATATTCCATCAATTGAGGTCCTATTTCTGAAAATTATGTTTGTTGCCAAAATATTTGGTGTGCGAAAGGATAATACAAGTTATCAAGGTTGTCCAAATCCGTCATGCCACCATGCATTGAAAACACTGCCCAATAAAAAGTTATTTTACTACAGTTGCGGCAAGGCGTACTTTAAAGCATGTCACAGATACAAGAACTTTTTCATGTTAAAAGACAATGACTCTGAATTCAAAATGGGGGCAACTGGGTTTGATATGGTTGGGAAAAAACTTTTTGGTATAGAGTGTGAAGAATTTGTAACTTTTGAGGAGTGCGATCAAAGGGCATTGTTAGAATCAGTCGTAGGAGATATTTATGTCTTCGAATGCTCTTATACAAAGGATTCAAAATCATTGACAATTACTAGTGTTTGGCACATTGTAAAACGCGCTCTATCCTATTCTCCTGGACGAACATGTCGTAATATTCTTTGCTATTAAGAAATCAACTGTTCATCATATTTTTGAAAAAAATCAAAAGCAAATGTTTCAATATACACTTCATTTCAAATAAATACAGCAGACCCTGTTTTAAAAAGAGAAAGCAAAACTGTTTATTTACAACGCGGACTTTGTTTCAGACTTTGCCTAACACTCGAAACAATTTTCTCCGCACTTCAGTTATATCAGAGTTTGTCAATCAGGATTGGATGAAATATTTACCCCATCATTTAATTTTACGATCATTGTGCTTTTTCCAAACGTTTAGACAATCTTTGTTTAATGTTGACTCGCCAGTGATATGAACATGATGAATGTTGAATATTTTTATTCCAATTGTTAACTCCGCAGAAACGCACAGCGACTTAAATCTTTCATATCATATAACCGACCGCCTCTTGGCGGCCGGTAATGAGGCTGTAGGCAAACAAAAAATAAAGAAAGAACTTCAGGCTGGTAGGATAGCAGGTCCGTACTCAATCCTTCCTTTTAAAAATTTACAAGTCTCACCTTTGGGGATAGTTCCCAAAAAGAGTCCCGGGGAGTTCCGAATGATTCACCATCTTTCATACCCCAATTGGTCCTCCATTAATGATAATATACCAGAAAAATTTTGTGCGGTTCATTACCAATCTATTGATGATGCAATTAAAATCATAAGAGAGATAGGGGTAGGAGCTTTATAAGCTAAATCCGACCTGGAAAATGCATAAAAAAAAAACAGGTTCCAATCCACCCGGAGGATTTTTAATTGTTAGATTTTCAAATGGACGGTTTTTTTTATTTTGATAAAACCCTGCCCTTCGGGCTCAGCTATTCATGCCATCTTTTCGAAAAGTTTGGTTCTGCTCTCCAGTGGATACAGCACAAAAAAAATTTGGTTCCCCATTGTATTCTTGTTCTAGACGATTTCCTGTTTATTTGGGCCCCCGATTCTACAGAATGTTACGTTTCACTACTGTCCTTTTATACACTTGCTACTGAGATTAATCTCCCTATTAAATCCGAAAAAAACTGTATTGCCGACAACTACTATAACTTTTTTGGGTTTTGAACTGAAGCGAAACTGTAATCGAGATCAAGTAAACCCTTCGTTTCTCGGTAGTTGCATTGTGCTGACTTCCTGTCTCTTTGTACCTAAATACGGAAACGATCGGGTTGATGAGTTAGTCTTGCACTGAGTCTGTTGTTGACGGCTGATGAGATAAGATCGCCAGAACAGAAGTCAAAGGAAAAGGTACTTCAAGGGAAACCTTGGTTAAAGTCTTACGTGTCTGAAATAGACTTTCGAGGCTTTGGTTTGTTGTCACATAGTACCTGGATACACTTTGGCTGAAGATAAGAAGTGGACGCGCTTCAGTCTTTTGAAGGCGCACGCGCTCCCGAGAAACGAAGGCGTTAGTTTATATATTATTTATTTAAATTTGTGATTGGGAAATTTGATTATTCTTAAATTGTTCAGATAGAACAGCCGAATCCCATTAAAGAACCCGAGAAAACGTTACAGAACTACACTCTATAAAGTTTGAAATCAGATTGCCCGAAGATAAACTTTTAGACCTACGTAACAAGTTAAACATTTTCAGAAAGAAACGTTCAGCTACGTTGCGGGAATTGCAGTCATTAATTGGCCTGTTAAACTTTGCGTGTACAGTGGTGCCCCCTGGTAGAGCTTTTTTGAGAAGAATAATTGACTTAACCCTTGGGTTATAAAAACCTTACCACCATCGAAAGCTTTATAATGAAGCACGAGCAGACCTGCAAGCATGGTTAATTTTTATACCCCCGCTCCGAAGGAGAGGGGGGTATACTGTTTTACCCTTGTGTGTCTGTCTGTGTGTCCGTGTGTCTGTGTGTCCGTCCGAAACAAATTTTCGTCACAGTTTTCTCAGTTTTGTGTGTCAGCTCTTCTTGAAAGAGCTCCGCATTTTTCAGATTCCAGGGACAGATGCTTGAAACTTAAACACAATCTTCTCTGAGGCATGCCATATGGTGGGATACATTTTTGCTCAAATCGGATATCAACTTCCTGTTTGTCTGTGCGTCTGTCCGTTTCATACATAACAAATTTTCGTCACAGCTTTCTCAGCAACTACTCATTGTAGATGCTTGAAATTTTAACACAATCTTCTCTGAGGCATGCCATATGGTGGGATACATTTTTGCTCAAATCGGTTGTCAACTTCCTGTTTGTCTGTGCGTCTGTCCGTTTCATACATAACAAATTTTTGTCACAGTTTACTCATCAACTAATCATAGAGACTTAGATGCTTGAAATTTCAACACAATCTTCTCTGAGGAATGTCATATGGTGGGATACATTTTCACTCAAATCCGATGTTTAATTCCTGTTTGTCTGTGCGTCTGTCTGCTTCATACATCACAAATTTTTGTTACAGTTTTCTCTGCAACTACTCATTGTAGATGCTCAAAATTTTTACAAAATCTTATGCCATATATCGGGATACATTTTTTTTTTCAAATTGGATTTCAACTTCCTGTTTGTCTGTGCGTCTGTCTCTTTCACACATAACAAATTTTCGTCGCAGTTTTCTCATTAGCTATTCATAGCAGATGCTTGAAATTTTATTACACGCTTTGCTGAGGCATGCCATATGGTGGGATTAATTTTGATATGAATCTGATGTCAACTTTATATTTTTCAGTGCATCTGCCTGTAATTGAACTTGTGAAGACATATTAATATGATAGTCCTTATTTACATCAGAGCGGGGGTATTACTAGTGAGCATTGGCTCACAGATTTCTTGTTATTGAGCATTTCAATGGGCGAGCCCTTTTTCACTCGGGAATAACTCGTACATCAAAGTCCCCTCACCTCTATACTGATGCTAGTAACTCTGGGTATGGTGGGGTCTTTGGTCGTAAGTGGTTTTTATGGACCTTTCACTGACGATTGGGTAGAATATCACATTTCGGTAAGGGAATTCTTTCCAATTGTTTTAGCAATGGAAATGTGGGGCCCTCTTGTAGCTTATACCTCCATTGTATTCCACTCTGATAACATTGCTGTGGTCCACGGTGTCACGCCAATTTTTTACAGACCAACACCGACTTTCCCTTTCTGTTGGTTAGATACAAAACTATATCAATCTCACAGTTTCCATATTGGGGCAGCTACAGCTGCGGCAAACGCAGGTGCCACAGATATTGAGATACAGAATATGGGAAGATGGAAGTCTTCAGCATTCCAAAAATATATACGTGTCCCAGTGTTCACCTTATAATTCATTCACCAGACAACACTGTTGCCTCTTTGGTGGCACATTAGAAAATCATTCTTTGGGGTTTCTGGTCGTTCCTGTTTCTCAACAATATATGCATTATGAACATTTGTGAGTGAATAGGTCGTTCTGAGAGAGTATCAAACCTTGGAGTCAGGGGCTTCAGGTTGATACCAAGTTTGGTACTTTATTTGATGCTTTGTAAATATGTTGGTAAGAATTGGCAGTAACTCGTTAGCTAACTTTTTCTTAGTTTTATGACTGGCACAGTCCTATCAACAGGACGGAACCTTGGAGTCAGGGGCTCCTGGTTCAGACATGAGCTTTGTTACACAATTTTTTGGTTTGATATTTGATTATGCATTTCTTTTATTGTTCAGTATATATCTTGATCAATTCATACCTTTAACAAGCCTTTATATATATTTGTCAGTGTACGAATATTCCGAAGAACGAGTTGTTCTTTGTAATAAACAAATATTAAAGATAAGGCAAACACAAACTACTCGTAGTAATAGATTCGAAAAGAATGCTTGCAGACGGCGGGATATTCACACTCCATTTTGTACAGTAAATATTGTTTGGCTGGACTAGGGAAAAAAATGTTTAAAAAGGAAAATTGTGCACCTACAGCTTCTACACTCGGACCATAGTCATTTTCTTTCGTCTCGGAACACATTTGGATCGAAGCTTTCCTTTTAAATAGGAGCCAAGTAGTTGTGGTCGAAGGGGATGAGTCCGATGTTGGAAGAGTTAAGTCTGGAGTGCCCCAGGGATCAGTACTAGGACCCAGCCTTTTCCTATTCTACATCAATGACTTACCGGACCACCTAACTTCTACAGTACGGCTCTTCGCTGACGTAATCTCTGTTGAGATTCTGCTAGGCTAGATATTAGGACTGATGCCTACAGATCTAGCCTAGCAGAATCTCAACAGAGATTATTCGCTGACGATACCATAGTATACTTAACTATTTCAACGAATTCAGATTGTCACATCCCTCAAGTAGACCTAAATAAACTTGCTCTTTGAGAAACAAAATGGAAAATGAAATTTCAACCAGATAAATTTACAGTACTCACAGTTTCGAAAAAGAAAAATCCTATTATCTTCAACTACACCCTTCATAATCATGTACTTGCCCATGAAGAGTCCACAAAATCATCCGTATATCATGTGTATATACGTAATTTTCTAGGCTTGCATGCTCTAATTCTTCATTACCTTAAAGCTGCTTCGGAGCTTAGACAAGCCCATTTTTGACCAACTAAATATACGTAATTTTCGGAGCTTGGTTGTCCTAATCAATCATCACTTTGAAGTTCCAATTTTTTATAAACGAAATACACGTAATTTTCGGGGCTTTTATGTCCTAATTAATCATTACTTTGAAGTTTCAAATTATACTTGTGAGCTTGGGGATTTCATTAAAGTTCTGTGTGATGTTTTCATTATAGTTTTCATAAGTTTCCTAAAAGCCGTCGTTGATGGAATTCATTGATGTATCATTGAATAATTACAATTTTTCAAGACTTAGAACATTGTACTTGATTTACTCAGACATATTCTACAAATATAAATTTTAAAGGAATAATAAAGGTCAAATGAACACAGTTTTTTAGTCTTAATCAATACCTACGTTTTCCTTACGTATCATGTTGACAAAAATTTAAAATTTTATGGTTTAAAACACATAACTTATGCCAATATATCCCAGTAATGTGTGTAAATAAAGGCAATCTGGTTCACCTAATTAAGCATCGTAGCCAGTTCCGAAGATGCTTCGTAGTGCGCGCGCTGCTGATAACGAAGATTACCGAAAGTCTGCAGGCATGGAATCCGATGCACAAAATGTAAGTTTTAGAACTTTTTTTTAATGAAACGTTGTACAAAAGCATCTTATTTGTATTTTGACAGAAGATATTCTTTATAATAATCATCCAGGGAAGCGGTAAATGAAATAAGATGCTTATTACTCTAAGAACATGAGCCTTACGTTTCTCGGACTTCAAAGGGGCCCCGTAAGGGGAAATCGAAAACAAAAATATTTCGATAATTTGATCTATATTAGTATAATTATCTATGAAAAATCAAAGAAAATTTTTCACCAATTATTTGAATACCGTATATTATCACTGCATAAAAAGATTAAATGGATTTTGAATAAGACGCATCACTGAACTTCATAAAATATGAAGTACACTCTTGCTCTATTTTTTCCATGCTAGGTCCTACATGTATATAAGTACAGTTTACGTTAAATACATTGAACATCTATGAAAATACTATCACATAGCATAGCAATCCTGTTTTATAATATTTATCACAATATTATATAAATTGAATATCAAATAGGGAACTGTATCAGCATGGCTATGGTAATGTACTGTGCAAAACATAAAAACAATGATATGCATGGTCACTCATTGATGTTGCAGACTTCTGAAGAGGAACATATAAGTGATGAGTGTACGAGGAAGAGGAGGGCACAGTCAGAGAAGAGTAAGGAGAGCTGGGCGCATGACCAGAGATAGAGGTAGAGGGCTGACCCGTGGACGTCGAGGCCGGGGTGGTCGAGTTCAGACCCCTAACAGAGTTGACATAGCAGCAACTGCCAGAGTAGAAAGAACAACAGAACTGAAGGCAAGAATTTATATTACTGATATCAGTGTAAACATATTATTAACGTAGCAAATTTATTAAATAAATTTTTAGATTACATTATGATATGATTGTGGGTTTAATTCCAGGAGCGCATTAGTAATCTCCCCGAAGAGAATGTGCGGGAGCTGCTTTTTGAGATATCGCAAAAGAATCCAGCTTTTGTTTTTGACATCCTTGAGGCAGGAAGCAGGACTAGAGTGCAGCAAGGGTATCACCCATCACCAGACCAGGGAAGTCCAGAATGGTGTTCCTGCAGGAACTGCTGAGAGATGCCAACCGAAGCAGAACGGCTATGTTGTGGACAGTTGCCAGAAAACTGCTTTTCTTGGATCAGAGTTAGTTGCTTCTCAATATTATAATGTGTTGTTAACGAAATACTTATCTGAAATTTCATCTTATATTCAAACTTATATATAATCGTTGATATTAACCTCATTCTCAATAACATGGTATAAGAAATCTTCATCAGTTTTAATTATGCTTTTAGGATTTTGATCTTGTGGTGTTAGACGAGTTAATCCTCCACGTTGCCAGGACTTATAGGCAAGATGTCCTTGCAGTTCCAAATGACAATGACTGGAACAGAGGAAACCGTCATACTGCCTACAAACAATACATCCTCTTGCGGTATGGAGGGCTTGGTGCTGGGAATCGGCGAGTGATTCCAAGCTGTTGTGTGTGGAGGATCAGGGATACTTTTCCTGATCCTTTTGGACAATATACAGGGTTTGTGCATGGCAGACTTGCATAACAGTCCCTTCCATCTTTAGAGTACATTGTGGAAATCAAGTAAAAGATAAATAAGATTTAAATTCAGAACAATCTTGTAATTTCAGATTTTGGCTTCTGTACAAAAATAATGAATTCATTCAGGTTTTGAATTTAGGCAATTTGATAAATGAACTTTTGAGTTTGAATTACTGTTTGTTATCACAATATTTTCATGAATATTTGACAGTCTTTTAATAAATAAATATATTGAATGTACAATTTATGAGTTGGTAAAAAGTATTATCATATAATCCCTATTAGCCACCCGGGTGAATAGAAAATTCCGAAAAGTTGGCAGTTATTTTGGTATTCTTGTTATGATATTATAAATGTCATAATTTAAACTTCAAACTATATAACCTCCTGCTTTTCAAGCGGGGAGTATTAAATTCTTTTTGAAAAAAAAAAACAATTCAAAGAACCGCTTAAGTATTGTCTAACTTTACTTTCAATGAAGATAATCCACCCAAATTATACTAATTAAATGATTCATTTTCCACTGAGAAATTGGATAATAGGCAAGTTTCAATTTTACTTTCTTGAAATTTTGGCAGACTTTTGATAGGATTCTAGATTATTTTAATCACTGTGCAGGGGGCTCTTATTTCCTGATAATTGAATAAAATTTTTAAATTTTACTTTAGCAATATCTTTTGAACAGTTGTCACCAGGACATTTATACTTCACATATGTAATGTTTGTTAAAAGACCTTTCACTGGACACCAACAACCTTGACCCTTTGACCATGACCTTGTAAATTTCCGTATTTGTAAAAAAACTTTAACCTTAGCCATGACTTTTTAATGCTAAGGGATAGGGCTTTCATACTTCATATATGTAATCCTTGTGAGAAGACCTTTCATTGGATATGAAGATCTTTGACCCCTTTGACATTGACCTTTGAGATTGACCTACTAAAGAAAAGCAAACCTTGACCATAACTTTTAAAGACTCAGGGCTAGTGCTTTCATATTTTACATATTTGATCCTTATGACAAGACCTTTCATTTGATAACAATAACTTTGACCTTGACCTTGGAGTTTGACCTACTTCTCAAGAAAATGAACGTTGACCATAACTTCTGAACAGTTAGTGCTAGGACTTTCATGCTCTACATAAGTATTTTATGTGGCAAGACCTTTCATTTGATACTAATTACATTGACCTTGGAGATTTTTGTACTTATTAAAAAACTTTAACATTAGCTTACTTTCAAATTTCACAATTGTTTTCCAGTGAGAATACCCTACTTTTTGTACGAATTAATTAAATTTGCGTTTAAGAAAAGCTTTATCTCTGCTATGTTGCCATACGGGGGCATCAGTGTTTTACAAACACATCTTGTTTGTGTAAAACTGGGTCAAATTCCAAGGTCAAGGTCAAAAGGTCAAATTTGGTGGTACCCAAAGAAAGGTCTTGTCACAAGGAATATACATGTGAAATATGAAAGTCATAGCTCCACTTAATCAAAAGTTGTGGGCAAGGTTAAAGTTTTTGTGACGGACAGACTGACGGAAAGACAGACAGACGAATGAGATTAAATGTCCCCTCGCTTTTGCGAAAGCGGGAAAGCAGGGGACAAAAATTGGTTTCAGGTTGTAAAAATGAATCAAAATATGCAATTGCATAATACGATATCTAAAATTTGCTTCAGGTTTTAAAAATGAATAAAAATATGCAATGGCATAATACGATATCTAAAATTGGTTTCAGGTTGTAAACATGAATCAAAATATGCAGTTGTATAATAAATGGAATTATGTCGTTTCTGGGCCCCTGTAGTTATCACAGGGGTAAAATATCAAACCCGTGACGTCATAACTGTTGATCATGCAGTAGCAGAGTGAAAGTGAAACGTAACGAGAATTTATGTAAACAAACTAAAGAAATAGGAACTTAAAGCATTTAAATTTTAGAATGAATATCATGTGTGAATCATATAAATGATATTAAACTTTTAAAGTGTGGTGCCAGGTGGATTAGAGTCCGCGAATTAAAAAAGAAGCACTTACCGGCGTAAAACCAACTCGTATATCAACTGAGCTGAGTTGTTTCAATGAAAATATTATACTATGTGGAGATTTTAACTGTCAGCTAGGCAATATTGATAATGCTGATAAAATGGAAATTATTTGAAAGAAAAATTAATGAGGTCTGGCTTGTTTAAACTAATAATTTCATCATTACAGTGTGATAAATATTTCATATATAAAGAATCTTTTACACACATAATAAAGAATAATCCATCAAACCTTTGTTTTCATTTAAGTATATAACATTTTTGAATATGTTTTTCTATTATATCACAAATGTAGTAAGTTTCGCTATAAACCCTGAAAAATGCCGAGTCACACCGGAAACAGTTATGTCCGGCCGGAAACAGTTATGTCACTATTTCGATCACGTTCACGTGTTTTATACGTTACGCATTTTAGTTCGGGTTCGAGATTTTATGACCTCGGTTGCTAAGCAAAAGTAAACAACACAGCGTATTTCTTAACGTCAAGAATGCATTTTTGGATTATTTGTGTACATTCTAACGATTTTGAATGATTTTGAATTTTCTTTTAATTTTAAAAATGTCATATAACATATACCACATGGCATCTCGGGCGACTATACCAGAAAATTTGCCCCTCGGTGACAGGAAAGCCCTGAAGTGTTATGTCACCCGATGCCTTCGGCACTGGGTGACATAACACTCCAGGGCTTCCTGTCACCTCGGGGCAAATATTCTGGTATGTCGCCCTCGAAGCCATATGATATATGTATATTTTATTTGCTTACATTGTATGCATACATTTGTATACATTAAATAATTCTACAAATTCAGTGAAGAGGATCCGAACCCCTTTCCCCCACCCAACTGCGGGGGACACAAATTCTCTGAATGACCTTGTCTTTTTTAGAAATGGACATGTCACATTTCATTATTGTTCTTAACTTTTAATATACACCAATAAAATGAGCTTCATTGTATATTACTTTTTCTAAGTCAGAAACCAACCTGTTCTGTACTAGACCTTTACAGGCAGATCCCTGAAGTCACTGCTTGGAATAATGTATTGCTTTACGGCAAGCTGTATTTTCTGTTCTTACTTGAATGGTGGCCAACGGCATTTCTTTGCACTATCTTTCAACCATATATAAGGAACTACTTCTATTCCTTTTCGTCAGTGAATTCAACTAAGACATACTTGCAAGCAGACTTGAAAAAAAAAATTATAAATTTCTTTACCTTACAGGTACATGTATTTACAGAGCCATAAAAGAAATGGAAAAATAAACACAAAATATACATGTATAAGTGACTTTAATATTGAATGCATGTATGTACTAGTATGTACCAGTTTGTAAATTTATAACAGGAATAGTCTCCAAACAGCATCAGAAAAATGAATAGCAACATAGTTTCCCTTAGAAGGAAGTAAGGCATATTTTGCTTGTATTTATTACAGTTTTGCAGTTTGGTAGCCTACATTCAGTTGAGACACTTCAGTAATTCTTAATAACATTAGAGGATATGTAAAAAAAAGCCTTTCTTCTGCCTAAATGTTTTCATAACCAGGAAAATGTCACCATCCTTCTTTACATTATTCTGTATCAAACGAATTTTTCCATTTACAAGACAGCAATTGTCCATTTAATTTATTTTTACTCTATATTTTTGTGTTGACATAGTCTTGAATTGACTATGATTGTCTTGGTATAATAAAACAGTTGCATGTTAAAGTGAAAAGTTTTGGTATAATAAAACAGTTGCATGTTAAATTGTAAAGTGTGTGAATTGACTATGATTGTTTTGGTATAATAAAACAGTTGCATGTTAAAGTGTAAAGTGTTTTTCAAGACCACAATACCAGAAAAGAGCAAAAACTGTCGGAGTTCATTAGCCTTCCAGCGGTCAATATCTTTTACAGTCCTTGGCTTTCTTACAAAATCACTTGGTATGTGATTCGATAGGTTGACCAGATGCGATACATTTGCTCAAACACCTGAGTACCAAGTCTGCGTGTTAACGGTCCCTTAATCTAAAGAAACAGCATTCTATTCATAACACCTAAACAGACTTAATGCATATAACCAATAAGAAAATCTGTAACCCTTTGAGCTCTTAAGTCAAAAAAGGGATTTTCCCATTTGACGTCCATCATCTACCCTGTCAGTGAACGATTCATCAGTAGATTCTATTTGTTTTTCATAATCAGAAACGTACCACCAACATTATACAAAAACAAAATTGGTACTTTTTTTCAAGTAAAAAAAAAAACACAAAAGAAACATAAATGATATGAATTTGATATATTGAGTTATTTTTGAGATATTCATTTTAATTATTCATCTCTTACTGGTTTCTAATTTTTCAGAATCTTGACAATATTTAGAAGAAACTTCAATTGACACAATCTGTTATTCTTCTACTTCTTTTTGGGGGTCCCAACAAGACATTTAACATCTGAATTTTGTGGACAGATCTGTAGCTCTGTCTGAGCCGAGTTATATCCAGTTTTGATTGAATTAAGGCCACCTCAAGTTTCCTTTTCAATAAAATCGTTTAAGGGTTCCTTTTATAGTTTACCATTGACTTTTGAAATGTCGTCTTTAGTTTAAAGGACATGATTTGGTTGATGGATATAGCCCAATCGACCAGGATCAGGATATTTGTCCATTATCTTCCACACACAACAGGAAGGTATCACTCTCCTGTCCCCAGCCCCTAACCGTAGACACACTGCCTGTTTCCTCGATGTTTGTTGACTTTGGTTCATTCTGCATCATCGAAAACCAACACGTCTCTCCCATACGTCCTGCCGAGTGCCAAAACAGTCTCGAAAATAAGTACAGCAAAGTCCTTTTTAAAAAAACGTTATTGAATGAGTCAGGAAAAGTATTTACATGCATTCATATTTCCTGAAAATTGATACACAATGCTGTGTGGATATTACATATGTAAAAATGGAAAAGTATGAAGTATAAGTAAACTATTAATTATCTATTTAAAATTGTACAAACAAAACTTCAATTCATAAGTTTTGGTCTGTAAGAGAAAGCAGTGCCAAACTTACTGGTAAAAATGAAACACATCTGTCTTTCTTGCAGCACATTTTCTCAGTATTTGTGGGCATTTTTCTGCACTTTCAACAGACAAACCAGTCAGAAGCATGGTTTTTTGTGGTGCTGGTCGGAGGAAATTGTGCTCCAGGATTTAATTCTTTTCAGCCATCTTCAGACACAATTGTTTCACTTCCTCTGAATGCGTCTGAGATTTTTAATATGTTATTTACAAAAATGATCACATATTAAGAATTAGTAAATGACAGGAGACTTAAAACTATTTTAGAACTAGAAACATGGTTGAAGGTCAGTGTACACATCTGAAAACACAGAATGGATTGAGGGTAAAGGTGAGAGAACACTTGCACTGGACATGGACAGATGGATAGACAAATTGATCATTATAGGGCGCTTGCAGAGTGGGGGCCATATTGTTTTATTTACCTGTAGGTGTACATGTTCTGTATGCCAAAATCTTACAACATAATTGTTGTCTTCCGGTGGAATGTCATCTACTTAATTAATAGGAGAAAAGTAAATTATTATATGTAAGAATAGCTGAATGTAGTGATGTTATTGTTGTTGCCCCCCCCCCCCCCAAAAAAAAATAAAGGATATTAATTACAATTGCTTACCAGTACAGCTGATTTGTCTTTTTAATTCGACAGAATTGGAACTTGGCTTTCTGTCTAAGAGTTAAAAGTAGAAGTTTTATACAAGTTTTTGAGTTGGACATAATTCCCTTTTCTACAGGAAAGGTGGCCAAATCTCTATTCACTCAAAACTTGAATAGAGCTTGATTTATCTTTCAACTTCAACTGCTTGAAAGGAATTTCTTCATTGCTTGATTTTTACTTTTTTGTAGTCAATTTTCCTAGAAGTACGGTTTATGGAAAGACATTTTTTCAATAGAGTGTAAGGGAGGGATTATACTTTTTAGTCTAGGATGATGGACATTTTGCAGAAAGCCACAAAATATTCCAACAGCTGTAATTTGATGGGATGGCAAGAGCTACATCTACTAGAAAAAAGGTAGTTGCTATTCCCGCCAGTCAAGTCGGAGGGAAAATCCATGTGATGTGTGGCTGCCATGTAAGAGAGAGTACAGTAACGAAGAGGGTTGAGCAAGAAGTGTTCTCAAGGAAAGACTCTTTGCAACATAATTATGAACATGGGTAAAAACATTGGTTGAAAAATAGTGTATATAACAGACTCGTTTAACCTTACTGTTAAAGGATCATGCAGATATAAAGCACAGTCATGAAGTATGGCATGCTGCGAAAAATCTTGGCAAATAATTAAATAATAATGTCAGTAAAGCACATTTGATATTGTGATATTTCCTTTTACTTTATGTAGAATAGCCAGTATTCTCGCTTTTATTTCAAGACTGGGTACGAAAAAAAGTAGTAAGGATCTACATAAGTGGTCTGAAGATGTAGTAACCACTATTTTTTTTATGATTTTTTCAAGACCCAACCCCATTTTCTTCCCTTGGAAAGAGATTGTTCTTTAATTTAAAAATTCAATATCCAATTTACCCAATGATGTTTTGTACTAAGTTTGGATTCTTGGAAAAGGTCGAAAATTACTCCCAACTTAAGCTTTAACGTATATCTATTCCTAATTGACCCTCATTCTATTCTTGTGTGTAAGAACTACTGCAGAAGGGAAATTCACTAATGTTAAATCGTAACTTATTTCTTCCACGTTTCCTTTACTGGAATAAATAAAGTCTAACGATTTTAAACTATTAAAGCTTCGATAGATTCAATTCTAAATACTCAGTAACTCATCACATACTGTACATACATCCTCAATCGTAGACAGTTAGTATTCCACCCAGTCACCAGCATTATTAATAAATAATAACAATAATTAACACACACCAAAGAAGACGCTTAGAGCTAAAAGCAGAGAGAATCTCAAAGGACGCTTTACAGTCAGTTTTAGAAGGTTTGCTATATTTGTGGTTTGCTCATTGTAAACTATCGATTTGTTGTTTGTTAAAATAGTTTTTAATGTCATTTATGAATGCTGATCTACAATCTCTTTTATAGGTGTTACATATAGGTCTAAAGTAGGTTTGGATGATGCTGAAGCTGATTTGGAGGACATCGGTGTTGTTCCCTTGAAACCATCACCAGAGATTAGCTCCCTCATGTACTTTGACTTAGAAACAACATGATTCCGTAAGTGTTCGAAAACTCTTTTGCTTGGTTTGGTTTATATGAAAGGGGGTATTTCATTATATCATATATGCAAGGTATTTTATTTCTACAGTCACATTTGGTAAAGCTTTTCTTTTATTTATTCAAATGTCATTTAATCATTTGATTATAAGTACATTTGACTGATTGTAGACCATTCATAAACCTCCATAGTTGAAACAAGTGGAGTGATTACATTACATTTTTTTTCATTTCAGAACGAACATCAGACATTGTTAAAATTGCTGCTATTTGTGGTGAAAAATCCCTCAACATTCATATGAAACCAAGCAAAAGAATTTCAGAGGGTGCTTCCCAAGTAACAGGATTGACATTTGAAGGTCGAATTCTGAAACGTCATGGACATCCTGTAGAGTCTGTCAGTGCTGAAGATGTTCTCAGGCGTTTCACACAGTTTGTTGCATCATGTGCTAAACCATTTTTGATTGGACACAACATTCAAAATTTTGATGTACCAGTTTTGATGCATAATTTAAAGGATATGACATGTTGAAAAATTTCCAGAATGAAATTATAGGGTCTATTGATACTTATGAATTATCAAAGAAAGTGTTTGATAAGGCAAGTGTGTCTAATTTTAAGCAAGAGACACTAGTGAAAAGTATCTTAGGGGTAGATTATGATGCACATAATGCCATGTTTGATGTTTCCAGTTAACAGCTTTATGAGAAAATTTTGGCTGTAGAGTGTGATTCTTCTGATGTTTTTAGCTTGGCATATTATGATGTAAAATCATCACTTCAACCTCTTGTTTGTAAGAGTGTGAGTTCAGGTCTCATGTTCAAAAGACTTGTTTTCTATTTACTCAGTATAAATAAGCTGAAGCTTTTACATTAAAGAGACCCCCATAATGGTATTAGGAATGTTTTTAGCGAGTCCGTGTCAGGGTCAAAGAAGGCACGTATTACTAAATCAAATTATGTGATAAACAAGGTTATAGACTTCTTAAATTCTTGTTAAAAGAAAGGGGATCAACTGTTTTTCCCTTTGTATATGTGTTTCTATGCATCTGACTTTCTGACATTTTTTCAGTTTGCAGGGGTATCACGTGAGCATTGTCATTTTGTTCATTACAGTACATTAGGCATACATGTATAAGTATTGATAGATGTAACAACTTTGTCTATGTCTTGTTCTGGTAATAGTAGAACTAGTAATGTACATGTATATGTATTGTTTGTATTTGACTGCATGCCTGAGAATGTTGCTTTGGTTTAGGCATATTTGTACATGTATGAAAATGTTTCAATTATTGACGAGTTGTCAAAAATGCATTTGAATGATTTTTTGCCTGATTTACTTGTTATTTTTTATAATGCATAAAAATGATATTAAAGTGTGATTTTTATCCAAAATGTTTTTGTTACTGATAATTTTTGAGTTGAAAGTGTTCGATTGAAAAGGGGGTATACATGATCTAGAAGGTGTAGAAAAATAAAAAGCCTGAAAAGTACTTTTTTTGCTTTTTAGTTGCAATGGACGTAAATCTAATATTTCAAATAAAAAAAAGGTCCATTACTTTATAAAAAGATGTGTAAAAATTACGATATTGTGAAAATTTTCAAGCATCAAATTGATATCATATTCCAAAAAAAGTTATGTTATAAAATAGATATTCACATATAAGACTGGTGATGCCTTTCCTAAATAATAATAAATAAATAAATAAATAAATACATTTGAAATTTATTTTGCTTTGATATTGCTTTTAATATGAGCCACGTACATGTATTGAACATGGTTGAAATAGTATGATGAAAGAAGGGGGTATAAGTCAATAGGGCACTGTAATTTGAAAAAATAGCATGAAAAGTTATTTATTTTTTATGCTTTATATTTAGTTTAAGTGTTATTCTAATAATTTCTAAGAGAAAAATGCTATTTAACGAGGCTTGGGGGTGGCAGCCATTTTTCGACTATTCCAATCAAATGAAAGTTCACAGCTAAAGATACCGTATCTTAAAAAAAAAGTTAAATCTGGTGGTTAAATTGGGATTAATTAGTTGACCCTCTAGCCTCCTTAAACCATTATTTCTATGAGTAGGGACCTACCTTAAACACCTTTTTGGTAAGAACCACTTGGCCAGAAAAGCTGGAATTTATGTGGAACACCCCAATTTATGTGTTCGGAACGTTTTATTTTTTCGGTGTTCTGCACGTTATAAACCAGATGACTTCAGAGTAGCTCTGGCAATTGTAGCGAGATAGAAATACAAATATTTTCCTTGTTTTTTGTTTCTATAAATAGAACTGGAAGTCCTCATTGATTTCGCATATTTCAAATATAAGTAGAACTGAATATCATTATTGTTTATATCCTTTGGTCGGCCATTTTTGCCCTACCCCTGATGGTCATGATTGAAACAAAATTGACCATGCTTCCATATAAATATGATGAATTATGGTTTTGTCATTCTTGAGAAGATGTTTAAAGAATTTTCCTATATATTTCTATGTAAAACTTTGGTTGGCCATTTGGCATCGCTCTACCCCTAGGGGTCATGATTTGATTGATTGATTGTATAGTGTTTAACGTCCTGATTGATTGTATAGTGTTTAACGTCCCTCTCCAGAATATTTCACTGATATGGAGACGTCACCATTGCCGGTGAAGGGCTGCAAATTTAGGCCTATGCTCGGCACTCAGGGCCATTGAGCAGGGAGGGATCTTTATCGTGCCACACCTGCTGTGACACGGGGCCTCGGTTTATACGGTCTCATCCGAAGGACCGCCCTATTTAGTCGCCTTTTACGACAAGCAAGGGGTACTGAGGACCAATTCTTACCCGGATCCCCACGGGGCGTCATGATTTATCAAACTTTTATACGCACTACCTTAACCTGCTTCCTTATAAATATGATGAATTATGGCTTTGTCATCCTTGAGAAGAAGATGTTTATAGAATTTTCCTATATATTTCTATGTAAAACTTAGATCGACCATTTTGGCCTCGCCCTACCCTTGGGGGTCTTTGAACAAACCTGAATCAACACTACCTGAGGATGTATCCCCTTAAATTTCATCTTTCCTGGCAAAGTGGTTCTTGAGAAGATTTTTAAAATATCACTCAATTTTCATTAATTTCGAATTATCTTTACTTGACTTTTTCAAAATACCATACACTGACATGAAATATTTTGTTAAACTTTATGTAAACTCACTTTGGCAAATTTATTGGGAATTCTGTGATACAAATAAACTTTATGCTATAGAAAACAAAGTCAACAAATCATATAATTTCGGCTTGAAACGCCAAGACGAAGTGATTATTTCTAGAATACGTATTGGTCATTCAAAAATTACTCATGAATATTTAATTACTCGGGAATTGCAACCAGAATGTATATCATGCGAATGTCCGTTAACTATCAGTCATATTCTTTTGGAATGTATCGATTTTTCTCGTTGTCTAGACAGACTCTTTAAAAATGAACAAACAAAGCATGAACTTTTTGCAAATATATGTTTATACGATTTTAGAGTTTTTACATGAAACTGATTTTTTTCTGCAAAATTTAAAATGATGAAACAATGTTGTATATATTTTTTAACTGTTAAAATTATACATTGTAACTGTTTATATATTTTCAAAGTTAAAGCCCTTCGGATGGGACGTTAAATGGTGCCCCGTGTCAAGGATATGGCACGAAAAAGATCGTTTCTCTGGTTTTTGAAAAAGAGTAGGCTCACTGGGGGCCACCAGAGAAACCCAAAAATTTCAAAAAAGATCAAACTTATTTAATCGCCGAAACATGGCTGAAATACTGCCGACTCGGCGTAAAACAACAATAATCAATCAATCGATCTTTCCTTGAATGAGGGCGTGGCCCTCCATTTGAAATAAAAAAAAACTTGAATCCCCTTCACCCAAAGATACTTTGTGGCAAGTGTGGTTGAAATTGGCACAGCAGTTCTTGAGAAGAAGTCGAGAATTTGAAAAGTTTACAGACAGACAGACAAACAAACGCCCTGCAAAATCAGAAAAGCTCACTTGAGCGACTTAGGTGAGCTAAAAACCAAAAGTTTCCGACTAAAACTCTACTGGTTTGTTCTTATATCTAAACGAAGAGGGAAGTACTTAAGCAGATTGGAATTGAAACTCTACAACAGCATTAAAGAGAATTATGATCCTTGAATAATTCTCCTTATGTTCTTAATATAGTTTACTTGCATGCCACTTTATAAACTCTTCAAAAAAAGAAGCGCATCAAGGAATTTTAGTGACACATTGAACATAAAGATTATTTAGTAAATTAATACACTGATAAAACAGAATGTGGTACGCAACTCTAAATGTCATAATTAATCAACAATTTTTGTACCCCCCGCAAACGAAGTTTAGGAGGGGGTATATTGGAATCACCATGTCCGTCTGTCTGTAGACGAGATTTTGTCCGGACCATTACTCAGAAACTATTGGAAGGATTTGTCTGAAAAGTTGTACACATATAATTCACCATATGAAGTTGTGCACCTGATATTTTTCATCTTGATTGGATTATTATTTAGAATTTTACAGGTGTTTTTTTCATTTTTTTTATTTTGTGGTTTTGTTTTGACCTTTTCTCAGAAACCATTGCAAGGATTAATCTGAAAATTTGTACAATTATTATTTACCATATGAAGTTGTGCACCTGGAATTTTCAACTCTTTTTGTTCATTTTTCTGCATTTTACAGATTTTTAAAAAATTTTTAAGGTAGTTCTATACTCGGCACTTAATGGGCTCAATCTTTAAAAATCTGCTTTTATAAGATAGACATACATCCCAGCAATGGATAGACACAAGAAAAATTATATGTCAACATTTTCACTTTTCCGCTATAGCCTATTGGAGTATATACCTCGAAATGTAAAATACTAAATTTTACCTATCCTATATTTTGTTGTATATAAATTAATGTAAGTCTAAATATTCAACTTTAATACCCAAAATAGAGTAGAAACATGTTATTAAACAATGAAATATCATTGTTTTGCATGAATCATTATAAATAGATGCACTTGGTTAGGCTATTGTATCAAAATTTAATGTGAGAAAATATGCTTCCCAGGACAATCACGGTCATTTAAAAAAAAATTATGGACTCAAACTTCGGAAATTTGCATTATTTTTACTTAATTATGTTTCAGAAAAAAATGAGTTAAAAAAAATGATATGTTGACGCATTACTTTTCGTGGTATGAGCTTTACACTAAAGGCACCCCCTATTTTCTTTCTACCACAAGTAATGTATTGCCACATATTTCTGTAATACTGTTAATGTTTGAGTGTATACTTGTATTAACAAGCTTGTACATTATTTAAAACAATACTTATACACACCCATAACCTATTGTCCCCAAAATTTATCTTATTTTACACACAAAAAAAAAAACACACACACACTTGTCTTTAAATTGGAGAAGATAAAAATGAAAGTAATTCACTGATTCTCAGAAACTGGATGATTTTGTTACAGAAAGTAACAAAGTATGCTGCAAGTGAATCAACATTTGTCAAATACTTATTCAAAAGATAATTTTGCATTTGGGATTCGTGGGTAAACAGGTTGGGGGAGGGGTATGTGTTTTATGCAATTATTATTATTTAAATCGTAGTCATTACTTTTCTTCCCAATTGTCGCTATTAGCTTCAACTTGGCCGCCGACAAAAGTCGCCTCGATAGTTTGACACAGTCATGGTCTTATGTAGCATGTATATGGTCCGTGTTTTCGACGCGGCATATCAACATGCATCATTCACAGAAATATCGTTTTATTACCTAATTAATTTTGTCAACCGAAAGTTGTCACCAGCCCCTCCTTTTAATTAATTTATCCTTAAACTGTACAATATGTGTTTGTTGCATGACGCGACCGACTTCGAGCAAAATCGTTACCAGATATTTAAAACGCTAAGTAAAAGTCAAACCAATATAGTTAAAAATTCTCATCTCGGAAAAAGGACGCGCGGTTCCGGTTTTATTATTCGTAAATGACGTAGTGCGGGTATAGAACTACTTTAATTGACTTGTTCATTTTGGGCTCATGTAGAAGGTTTGAGACATAGAATCTAGAATATCTGTACAAAAACGTGAACTACAGCTTAAAACTTTAATACTATAAGGCCTAGAGTTATCAAACTTTGGGTGTGCTTGATTGTAAAGTCAGATTTCAATTCGAGAGTTCCAAAAATTCTACCAATCAAGTAAAACTGGAATCAGAATTAGTTCACGATATGTGGCTGCAGCTCGAGAAATAAAGAATTTATTCCTATTTTATTAAATGATTTATTGTAAGATGCAATGAAGGATGAAAGTGCGAGTGAATGCTGTAAAGAACAAAATTTCATGCTGTGTGCAGCTCTTAGGTGAACTTAAAATTAACATGATTTGAATAATATCATGAGAAAAATATTAAATTTTAATTTGCAAATAGATCTATAGGACTGTATTAGGGTCCAAACACAAGGAAAAACTTCAAACATGTTTTAATCGGCACTCTTGACAAATGTACACAGTAGTCACCATCTTTAATTCCTTTCACACCACCTCTCAATACGGAATTGATAGAACTGTGCCGGAATTGAATTTCAGCGAATTTGATTGTAATTCTGCCAATTTCAGTAATTCCAGCTACCAATCAAGCACGCCCTTTGTCATCTGATACATCTTGGGTAGAAGGTGTGGCGCACAAAAAGTATGTCGCTCTGACCTATAATTAAAAAGTTATAGCCAAATATGGAAAAATCCTGTCCGGTCCATAACTAGAAAACTATACGACTTAGAATCATCAAACTTGGCCAGTTTATGCATCTTAGGTGAAAGGTGTGTAGCGACATATTTCAAGGTCACTGTACATATGACCTTTAATTTATTTTTTTTTTTAAATTAAATTTTTTCTCTTCATTTACACATTCAGAATAATGTAAAATTATTGCACTAACCTTATTAGAAAAATGTTAAATCAAGAAAATACTTATTTTTTAGCATATACTTGACAGCAATATATAACAAATATAAAGTATGTTAAAGAAATTCCACCACTCCCATGAGTCTAATTATCAAGCACTGGTCAAGAAGAATGATAACAGAAAATTGCATGACAATTTAAAGAGAGAAATTAATGAGTAGCAGATCCAATAATCCTTTGGGAGTAATGAGTAGACAAGCATCCAGTTAAAGATTATTTAATGTGTTCAATGTAGGAATCTCTTTCATTTCTTCAGAGCATGGTCTAATGTGTATCCTTCGGGAATTAGAAGAAGAGCTGTTGGTCAGTTTATATTTGATGGCCAGTCTTTTATTTCCAAAATTAATTAGGTGATGATTAAGTTGTGAAGACTAATTTGATATTTTTAAATATGATAGGCATTTGGCAAGGTATAGAAATCTATGAATGATGCAATATTTGTTATAATTAATGCCTACACCACAGGAGATAGATAAACAAATTTTTTAAAGTGTGTAAAAATCATTGAAATCTAAAAATCCAGGTTGACATGGTTTACTGCACTTTTAACTGTTTAAGATACATTGTAATTGTATTTTTTTTGACGGGCGTATCATGCTGTGGCGTGGCACTTTATTTTAATATAGTAATAAAGAAAAATTAAATGAATTTTTTTTTTAAATGTTACAATGGAATTACAATGTATTAGTATTGATGTTTCATTTGTTTGCACCTCCGCTTCATTCATTAAGAAACATGATGAGCAATTATATTTCACTGCAAATTTTTTAAAGTAAATTGTGAACAGCTCTAGATCCATAAAGTATTTTTGAATTGGCACCTTCTCTGAAAAACCCAGCGGGGGGTATTTGTCCCTATTGGACAGTTCTAGTTAAATTATAGTCAGTTTAAGACAATTAAAGATCAATATACTTATCAGCCACAAAGGTCTTTAAGATCATCGTCTGACAAATGGAAAGTAATAGTAAAGAAATCATCGAACAAATATGGTGCAAGAGCCATAAGCACATTAGGCGCACAACTGTGGAACAACTTGCCTATAGAACTACGAGAGCTAGAAGCACATAGATCATTCCGCAAGAACCTAAAAACACTCTTGTTCAAGCGTGAATATAATCTATGAATGTAAAAATTCCAGCATAACACCTAGGACTCCATGTGTACCCTCTCGTATACTCAACTTCAGAAGTACTTTCCTGTGTACATAACAGTTTTTATTTTCATTTTATTTTGCCTTGTCTACGTTAACCAATTTCATCTTATTACCATGTTTTATTTTGAGGTCCCTTTGTTTTATCGATTATTTACTTTCCATTACAGATTTATAGGTTTTATTAATCTATATTGTTTTTAAATATTAGCAAAACCATTGTACAGCGCATAGAAACTATATGTGATTTTGCGCTTTATAAATTAATAAAATAATAATAATAAATAATAATCTGGTATGCCCCGCAGACACAAATTATAGTCACAACGGTATCTAATGGAAATGTGTTATAAAAACTGCATAGGAATGCTCTTCAAGAGTCTGGCAAATCATGTAAATCTATTTTGTCCAATGCTGCTTAATTTGGATTCAATCTAGCGATTTAGATAAATCTGAATGAAACAGGATGTCGTTTCTTTGCAAGAATATGTGTGCAAACGAGACATATGTGGCTATGTATTGTGAGATTACAATACGGCTCTAAAGATTCTGCAAAATTTAATGGGTATGTTTAGGTAAAAATTAAGAATTTAAGGAAGCCTCATTTTTTCAGATAAAACCAGATTCAAAATATTGTTAACCCCCTCTTTTGATAGCCCTTTTGTACCTGGAGGAATTGCATCGTAATACAACACATGAAAATTGAGATCAAAATTATAAGAAAAATTTTGCAAAATCAGATCTTTTTGTCTGTGACACTTGTAGAATAGCTGTAAAGTTTACAATTGCATTAAATAAGCATTCAATTCACTCGAATACATCGTATTCAAACGAAAATAAAAAGTAGGATAAAACTATCAAACATTTTCAGGGCGTGTCTTTTTTTTTTGAAGAGTATATTATAATAAGACTTAAATTGTATGTAAAGTAGCATTTTGAGATTAACAGAAATTGTTATTTTATATAACCAATGTATCTCATATGGTTCAAAAGTTATAATGAAATTTCGAAAAATCTATTCTTAGCATATAGGTAACAGTCAACGTCAAAAGGTCATTGTCCTTTGTGTTAGTTGAAAGTGCTTATTTAATGGAGTATGCATTTTGAATACCAGGTGTGAAGTCTCTATCTCCATCTTTTTAAAAGTTATGGCGAAGGTTAAAGTTGATAACAACTAGAATAACAGTAGGTCAAACAAGAAGGTCAAGTCAAGAGGTCAAATTTGATGGTACCCAAAGAAAAGTCATGTCACAAGTAACACCCCTACGAATTATGAAAGCCAAAGCCCCAACCACTCTGTAGTTATGGGCTAGGTTAAAGGTGTGGTACAAACAAACAGACAGACAGGACAAAAACAATATAACCCCGATCTTTCGATCCGGGGGCATAAAAACAATTTTTGTTAGGTCACACAAAAAATAATTTAATATCTTGTGGTAAATCACCTTCGAAAAATTACATTCATAGCTTACATGTATATCTCCTGAAGAACACATCCGAACATTTTTAGGAATAAGGCTTCTACTAATGAAAAAAAATACTGGGGTTCGAATTATCTTCATTTTTAGATATAACCGATATTTTTTTTTAAAAAATGACTTCACAAGGATATTATTTTTCTGTCAGAAACTTTTGTTTCTCAATAAGGTTTTTGATCTACGTTTTCTTTGTAAGGATTGTTGTAAAAAAACTATTAAATCAATCGTATAATTTATTTTTAGCTCTACTGGTCAGAGACCAGAAGAGCTTATGCGATAGTAATGCGTCCATCGTCCGTCTGTCTGTCTGTCTGTAAACAATTTTTCAAAATGCTACTCCTCCTACAGTTTTGGTCTAATTTCAATATAACTTGGCACACAAGTAGACTACACTAAGATACATAATTCTGTGTATCTGATTTTGATTTCGATGAACAGTGTGGCTGTGGTTACTAAAAATAGAAATTTCTGTGAAATTCTTTCAAAATGCTACTCCTCCTACAGTTTTGGTCTGATTTCAATATAACTTGGCACACTTGTAGACTACACTAAGATACATAATTCTGTATACCGGTTTTTGATTTCGATGAACGGTGTTGCCGTGGTTACTAATAATAGAAATTTCTGTGAAATTCTTTCAAAATGCTACTCTTCCTACAGTTTTGGTCTGATTTCAATATAACTTGGCACACAAGTAGACTACACTAAGATACATAATTCTGTGTATCGATTTTTGATTTCGATGAACGGTGTTGCCGTGGTTACTAAAAATAGAAATGTCTGTGAAATTCTTTCAAAATGCTACTCCTCCTACAGTTTTGGTCTGATTTCAATGTTACTTGGCACACAAGTAGACTACACTAAGATACATAAATCTGTGTATCGGTTTTTGATTTTGACGAACAGTGTTGCCGTGGTTACTAAAAATAGAAATTTCTGTGAAATTCTTTCAAAATGCTACTCCTCCTACAGTTTTTGTCCGATTTTAATATAACTTGGCACACAAGTAGACTACACTAAGATACATAATATTTTGTATTTGATTTTGATTTGGATGAACGGTGTTGCGGTGGTTACTAAAATAGGAATTTCTGTTAAACACTCTCAAAATGCTACTCCTCCTACAGTTTTGGTTTGATTTCAATGTAACTAATAACACCGCCCGCAAACCCCGCTTTATTTAATCGATCAAACGCCACTGGGCTTCTTCTCGCGTCGTAAAACAAAATGGCGGCGCCCATGGATAGTTGATACGTTGCTAAGTTTTAACGCCGCGACATCTCACGCGCGGATCTAAAAAAAAAATGGCGGACGTACCGGTAAAGTGCATTCTATCCAAACAGATAAGTGCGGCAGTGAATCAAAAGCGACAATTTCTCTTTCCACTTACATGTAAATAAGGGCAGTGACATACTTTGTAAAAATGGTTAATCAATGAGATATATTACCGGTATAGTATGTGCATGTACATCTAGAGTTCATTTTGATGATTTTCAAAAATTATAAGATTGAGGTAAAATTCGAACTATTAGTCTTGCAATAATCTTACGTGCAATTCTAAGAGTAAAGAGTGTTATTTAATAATATCGTATTTAGGACAATTCCTCGCAAGGCAATATGAGCATCTGAACCCTCCAGATAACTGTTGTTGCTTTCTGCAGGCAAAATGAACCTGTTTCTTTTGTCAGTAGGTGGATGCAAATAACTAACAATATCCTCTGCTACCTTTCTGAACATCTACTTTGGGCATCACAGAAAATGGCATTTTGGATACTCTTCCTTTCGGCAATGTGCGTTAATCCATATCGCAAGAGCAACAGAATATCTTCATCTCAGATTTCATCCCTAGCCAGTAGAATTTGGTCTGGATTCTGTGTATAGCCCGCTATGTTAGCGCACTTGCCTCAGTTTTTAGTATTGACAACTCTTCTGACTCGATAAAAAATCTTAATTTCAACAATCCTTCGACCTTCCCTCCAACCCTCTCTTTCTGCGTATTTAAACAGTTTTATGTTGTTTTTAAAAAGGGGCAATTTTGGTCTTCACAGGGATTATTTACACATTTGACCGGATGTGTAATTATGATCCAATAACACAGAACGAGTTTCTCTTGAAGCTTTGAAAGTGCGTTTCCCTGTATATCGGCCAAGCTTATCCCTGGGTGCAGCCAATACAAATTATCCGTTTTTCCGTTCCGCATTTTAGCAACACCCAGTTCCTAACGAATGGTCCTAGAATTAGCTCATTGACCCTTTGGCTCAGCAGAGCTAAAGTTACATGATCATATACATCTACGTGTATATTATGTCAATCACATCCCCCAGTGGGTTTACTCTGTCATACATTTTACGTACGAACTCAGGGTCAACTGTGCTACTAGTATTTTGATATTTGCATTTAAAAAAAATCATATTATTCTAATCTTGAACACAATTAAGATAAAAAATATTTACTGTCCATGTCAGGTTAAGTGAAGAAATAATTAATGCTCACTCCTCCATGGCACCTGATCCCACCTCTGATGTTTCGGAGGTCCGTGTTTGCTCCGCTCTTATTTTGTATATTTGTTTAATGGACGTTGAAATTGAATACTGTTCGTTATTTTCATATCCTTCTTAATACTGTTGGTTTGCAGTTTCTGAGAATGTGGCATACTATGTCATTTTTCTTTACGTCTGGTAATGTAACTTCCACCAATTCATACGGTATAATGAGAAGACCGTCCTCCTGTAGTAGAAAGTTAATTTCATCTCCATCTAAACACCCAGAAGTTATCTGATATCTTTCTCAAGCAGAGATATCTGTCTTTTTGCAACTTTGACTGGGATTTTTTTCATTTTATGGAATATTGACTGTACAGAGTAACCATAGATACACCCCATATTTTTGACTGAAACGAGTTACCGTATATGATTTTATTTTTTCAAAAAAAAAAATATTTAATTTCAGCTGTAATGTGTCACCATATATAGAGTCGACTTATTTCAATTTATGGAATTTGACTGTAGTGAGTCACCCTAGATGACAATGTTTCGTTTTGCGGAATTTTGACTGAAAGGAGTCAGTGAAGATGAAATTTATTTTTTTCATTTCACAGAATTTCGACTTTTCACTTGATACTGCATATGTTAGGTTTGAACATGGAACTGATCTCGTACAATGACCTAATCTTTACCGGTAAAGATTTAGAATGATGCCAGGTAGAGAGAATTTTTATTTTATTATACCCCCGCTCGGAAGAAGAGGGGGTTTTACTCTTGTGTGTTTGTCGGTCTGTCCGTGTGCCCGTCCCTTACAAATTTTCGTCGTAGTTTTCTCAGCAACTACTCATCGTAGATGCTTGAAATTTTAATACAATCTTCTCTTAGGTATGCCATGAGGTGGGACACATTTTTGCTCAAATCCGATATTTACTTCCTGTTTGTCGGTGCGTCTGTACGTGTCATACATACCAAATTTTCGTCGCGCTTTTCTCAGCAACTACTCATCGTAGATGCTTGAAATTTTAACACAATCTTCTCTGTGGCATGCCATGTGGTGGGATACATTTTCACTCAAATCCAATGTCAACTTCCGGTTTGCTTTGTGTCTCTCCGTTTCATACATAACAAACTTTCGTCGCGCTTTTCTCAGCAACTACTCATCGTAGATGCTTGAAATTTTAACACAATCTTCTCTGAGGCATTTCATGTGGTGGGATACATTTTCACTCAAATCGGACATTAACCTCCTGTTTGTCTGTCTGTTTGTCCGTTTCATACATAACAAATATTTTTCTCTTTATAGTTATTCATAGCAGATGCTTGAAATTTCTTTTCACTCTTTGCTGAGGCATGCTATTATAGTGGGATTAATTTTGATATGAATCTGATGTCATCTTCATATTTTTCTTTGCATCTGCCTGTAATTGAACTTATATATATTAACATGATAGTGATTATTTACATCAGAGCGGGGGTATTACTAGTGAGCAATGGCTCAAAGAATTCTTGTTTTGTTACAGGTAGGAATACGAGCTGCCAAGGGATCCCACTAGTCCATCCAATGACAGCTAGAACAGACGGGGGATGTCAGTGATATCAGAGCTAGAAAGGACGAGGGAGGATTCAGTAATGAACTCAAGCTGTTTGATCTCCAGGCCCCGAGGTTATAAAACATTTTGGAGTTCAAATTGGTTCTCAAACTCGAACTCCGTACTCCAAATTTGAGGTTATAAAAAATCATTATACTCATACTCAAACTCCAACGGAGTACAAACTCAAGATTTTTCAAGTATGCTCCAAACCAACCTCAGAGTCAATCTCAAGTGTCATATATCATAGGGGTTTGTCTTCTGGATTGTTAAATTATATGTATATAGGTGTTGTTGTCTATTTTGAAACGTGGTTTTTCTTGCCTGAAAGTGTCAGGATCTTTTTTTAACAACTTTTAAGTGTATTTAAAGATTCAGAATTTTTAAAAATTTATTTTACATTTAACAGTCCGGAAGACAAGCCCCTATGTCATATATTGGGTTATTTCACCCTATCTATCGGCTTTCATGATCTGTTTGCACCATAATTCTTGTTCGCCATACAGATTACCCAATTGTAAATATATTATGTCTATTGGATTTTAGTTTTTTTCTTCTTTTTTCATTATTATATAAGGTATTGAAATGATATATGTACATGTAGGTTTAACTGTTAATCCAGTCATTTGACCAGTTGCGAATCGAACCACAGGCCCTGACGAATGGGTATGAATTTGTATTAAATACAGTTGTATCAAAAAAATTCTGAAATACTTGACGTTTTTATAACCGTAAAGGGTCAATCTCCAAATCTTACCAGAAGCGTAAAATGATAGCAGATATTGAAATATAAGAATGATAGACTAGGAAATCATGTATTTTTGATAAGGTTTTGTAAAGTGTCAATTTTTTTTCAGAAGCTGGGGGGGGGGGGGAGAGGGATGTAACATCATTCATTTGTCAGTTTGACGATATAGATATATCATGACATTATTTCAAAATCTATGTTGCGGCCTTCTAATTGTCAAAGGGTTTTTTTTTTAAAGAGTCTATTACTCTCACTTTGGTCTCATATTTATAAATTGAATTACTTAAAAATTTTATATAAATAAGAGTATCACATCAATTACTTTATACTGAATGATAAAGTACTTTATTATAAGAAATTGAAATACATGTATAAACAAAAATAATGAATTTTTTTAAAATCAAAGAAGTAAACCATGCATACACTTTTCAACTTTTAAAAAATTTTTTAATGATTTTGTGTATTTAAAATATGCATGAAAGAAAAATTATTAATTAAAAAAAAACTCCTGTGTAGACTGCGTTTCTTTCTATTTTTGGAATGACAGAATGAAGCAGGCATTTATTTACATTTGTACATGTAGATGTACATAAATATTACTCTCATGGCATATACCGGGTACTAGCACGTGCATGTCCCCTCATTTTAATATTTAAGCTTACATAATTTTTACCTCCCAAAGCTAAAGATTTCCTTTTCCAGAGTTTGAGTTTGTACTCCAAATCCATTGAGTTTGACTCAGTGGAGATTGTACTCCAAATTTTTATAACCTCAAATTTAGAAACGTACTCAGTGGAGTTCATACTCAGAGTTTGGAGTTTGAGTTGGAGTATGAGTACGCTTAAAGTTTTATAACCTCGGGGCCAGGGCTGTCTCCACGACTTTGTCGCCATTTCAGATTTTGCTTTATACATGTATACTTTGTTTACTCATTCAATGTCAGGTAGAGAGGAATCATTTCAGGTTGTGACAGGGAGGAATACGAACTGTCAGATAATCGAGAATGTGGTGTTAATCCACCAGTCCCTCAATCGGGTAACAACACACAATATCTAGGTTTCCCTCTTCAAGAAAATGTTGAATTCCATGTCCCCGACTCATTTGTTCATTATCCATGGGAATCATTTGCTCTTTATCTATAGTAATCATTAACTTATAACATCGGAACATCTATCAATACAGTATTGTAGAATTGTGACTGTTATTAGGGAGTTGATGGATATGGACTGTAAACTGATGACATAAAGCATTTTTTGTTATAACTGTAGAATTTAGTTTTGAAATGTTATTCCAACAGTCTGTTGGAATTCCCATGGGTACAAATTGTGCTCCGTTATAAGTAGACTTATTTTTAAATTCATATGAAGCAGAATTTATGCAAAATATTATGCATGTAAAGAAGAAACACTTGCTATGGCCTTCAACTGGACATTTGGATATATTATGCATGTAAAGAAGAAACACTTGCTATGGCCTTCAACTCGACATTTGGATATATCGATGACGTATTGTCCATAAATAACGATAATTTCCATTCCTACGCCAATATGATGTATCCTGGTGAGCTTGAGATAAAATATACCTCAGAATCCGACACTTCTACTTCGTACTGGGATATTTTACTTGAAAATGAAACTTCATGTAATGGTAATCTAACAACCAAGATATATGATGAACATCATAACCTTTCTATCGTCAACTATCCCAAAGTCAGTCGGCAAGTTTTAAGGTTAACACAGAAGAATTTAGAAGTATCATATTATTATTGTTTGTTCTTGATTTCTGTTATTGAGAAGTTTGGCAATTGAGAGTCATTGCTCAATTTCATAGCAATATATCTTTATTTGTATACAAAATAAAGATTTGCTAGTTTTAGTAAAATTTATGATTTGTTAATTTCAGTATTACCAGAAATAAACCATAGCGAAAATGACAGTACCAGTATCTTATCAGAGAAATCTCATACTGAAAGTGCTAATGGAGTTCTTGTGGATGTCATTCAAAAGAAACTTAATGGAGGGAATCAGACCAATTTTAATCTTACACATCTTTTGCTGAATCAGTGTGCATACTTGATCACTTTTTGCGTAAACGGGGAAGAAGGAATTTGGCGGGTATAACGCAGTAGTGGCGCGCTGTGGGCCGTAATAAAACGTAAAGGGTAAAGGTGCCGTATTCCCTATGGTCTTCCAATATAAAGTCCAAGAATCGGTAAAATCAGGTTTCCGAATTTATTAATGACGATGGTAAATAACAAACATGAATTTTAACAATTTCTTATGAGACTTAATTGAGTTGGATGTGGCTGGTAGAGCGTCGGGCCTCCAAACTGAAGCGATTAAAATGGACATGGATATTTGTAAGATTAAGAGTAAACAATAATTGAATTTTGACACTAGTTGAGTTAATTCATTGACAGGTGTGTTTCTTATTCTGAGCAGAAAGTTCTGATATACGGTCTGAAGACATTTTGTAGGTCTTGATCGCATAGTTTAGTTTGATTTTCAGGCCTATTATTTCCTGCTGTACTTCACGTTTAGAGTTCTATAGGTTTTGAACTGTCGTTTGTAGTTGCGAGATTCTTGTTGCACTTTCTTGTTGAATAAAGATGAGTTGTTTTGTTTTTGATTCCAAGTTTTGCTCGGTGGTTTGCAGTTTTTGCCAATGGTAGACATTTATCAATGTGATGATTCCTCACAAAATGAAAAAAAAATATATATACATCTTTCATTCAATTTAATTTGACATAGTATTACTTGAAATAGTTTTGTTTTCATCAATCCACTGATATAGTTTTACAGAGTCAATTGATTCAAGAGGTTTTTTGAATTTCATGAAACTTTTCCATTCAAGGTCAGTCACCTGTCCATTGCACATACTTAATATACAGTTCGCAATAGCCTTAATGCCAGTAGACTTATCCACACCTGGCCTAACTCGGGTTCATTTTCACTTCATCAAGGACTTGTGTTGTTAGAGTAACGACCCTCGCCGTGTATCTTGGAGGAGGGTCAATCTTTCTTCCACACCCGGCCCAGAAGAGTCTGTTTCCTCTTCAGCTCCAGTTTATTTAGGTATAAGAAGGATTTTGTAATAACGAACAGTATTCAATCTCAACGTCCATTAATCAAAATAAGAGCAGAACAAACACGGACCTCCGAAACATCAGAGGTGGGATCAGGTGCCATGGAGGAGTGAGCATCCCCTGCCGACCGGTATCACCCGCCGTGTGCTTGTTGTCATAACCAGGAAATAACGGAAAAAATCCGTGGTCAATTCAGTGTATAAATACTGGACTAACAATTGGTATGAAAAACGTCAGTCAGCATTTCATTCAATGATAAATTGTATTTACTGACAAGATCATTGTATCGACCATAGAATTTACGAAATTATTACTTTAAACGAGACTCTTGATAACCTTGTTTCATCAACTTGCTTTTCAATAATGAAGGATATGGACATTACGAACAGTATTAAATCTCAACGTCCATTAAACAAATATACAAAATAAGAGCAGAGCAAACAGGAACCTCCGAAACCGTCCAGTTCTCTTCTATTATAGTTTCCTCGGATTTGTCTTCCATGAGTGTAACACAGTACATGTACTTTGATTGTGTTAGACAGAGACGTTTGTTGGCATAACTGATGACCTTTTCTTTGTAGCTGTGAAAGGACTGCTCCAATTGAACAGTTAGATGCATTGGTATATAAAAGAAATGTATTCTGGTTTTGGGGATAAGCCAGAACAGGTGGGGACACTATTTTTCTTTCCAAACCTCAAATGCTTTTTGTTGTTCAGCTTCTCTTTGGTTAACTGGAACAGTGGTTCAGCTATTTCTGAATACTTGTCAATGAACCGACGGTAATAGTTAATAGGCCTAGGAAAGAGTGTATGTTCTTGACATTATAAGGCTGAGGCCAGTCCTGTACAACCTTGTACTTGTACTTGATTCTTTCTGCACTGATTCGGTGTCCTAAGAACTATACACTCTTCTGGAAAAATTATATTTAGATGGCTTCAGCTTAAGGTTGCTTTCTCTTAACCTTTGGAGGATCTCCTTAAGGTGTTCAATATGCTCCTGCAGGCAGCAATCACATCGTCTAAGTAAATCAATACCATATTCCAAAATAAACTCCATTGCCTTTGAAATTTCTTAGGTGCTTTGCATAGCCAAAAAGGCTAGCGTGATGACTCAAATAAACCGTAGCGAGTAATAAAAGCTGTTTTCCTCCTATCAGCTTGGTCAACTTCAATTTGATGATATCCTTGCTACAGGTCTATAGTTGAAAAAATTATCGACTCTGCAAGAGTGTCATGGCATTCCTGAATATTTGGAAGTGTCTAAGAGTCTTTCCTTGTCATATCGAATAATCGATGCACCAACTTACCGCACCATCTTTTTCGCTCACCTGAGCCAAAGGCTCAAGTGAGCTTTTCTGATCACAATTTGTCCGTTGTCTGTCGTTGTCGTTGTTGTCGTCGTCGTCGTTGTTGTTGTAAACTTTTCACATTTTTGACTTCTTCTCAAGAACCACTGGGCCAATTTCAACCAAACTTGCTACAAAGTATCCTTGGGTTAAGGGGATTCAAGTTTGTTCAAATAAAGGGCAACGCCCCTTCAAAGGGGAGATAATTATGAATTAGAGAAAAAATAATGACATTTTTAAAAAATCTTCTTCTAAAGAACCACTGGGCCAGGAAAGATGAAACTCAGGTGGAATCATCACCAGGTAGCGTAGATTCAAGTTTGTTCAAATCATGACCCCCGGGGGTAGGGTGGGGCAAAAATGGCCGATCCAAGTTTTTCATAGGAATATATAGGAAAAATCTTTAAAAATCTTCTTCTCAAGAACCACTGGGCCAGGAAAGATGAAACTCATGTGCAATCATCACCAGGTAGTGTAGATTCAAGTTTGTTCAAATCATGACCCCCGGGCGTAAGGTGGGGCCAAAATGGCCGATCAAAGTTTTACATAGGAATATATAGGAAAAATCTTTAAAAATCTTCTTCTCAAGAACCACTAGGCCAGGAAAGATGAAACTCATGTGGAATTTTCACCAGGTAGTGTAGATTCAAGTTTCTTCAAATCATGACCCCCGGGGGTAAGGTGGGGCCAAAATGGCCGACCAAAGTTTTACATAGGAATATATAGGAAAAATCTTTAAAAATCTTCTTCTCAAGAACCACTGAGCCAGGAAAGATGAAACTCATGTGAAATCATCACAAGGTAGTGTAGATTCAAGTTTGTTCAAATCATGACCCCTGGGGGTAAGGTGGGGCCAAAATGGCCGATCCAAGTTTTACAAAGGAATACATAGGAAAAATCTTTAAAAATCTTCTTCTCAAGAACCACTGGGCCAGGAAAGATGAAACTCATGTGCAATCATAACCAGGTAGTGTAGATTCAAGTTTGTTCAAATCATGACCCCCGAGGGTAAGGTGGGGCCAAAATGGCCGATCAAAGTTTTACTTAGGAATATATAGGAAAAATCTTTAAAAATCTTCTTCTCAAGAACCACGGGGTCAGGAAAGATGAAACTCATGTAGAACCATCACCAGGTAGTGTAGATTCAAGTTTGTTCAAATCATGACCCCCGGGGGTAGGGCGGGGCCAAAATGGCCGATCAAAGTTTTACATAGGAATATAGGAAAAATCTTTAAAAATCTTCTTCTCAAGAACCACTGGGCCAGGAAAGATGAAACTCATGTAAAATCATGTAGATTCAAGTTTGTTCAAATCATGACCCCCGGGGGTAGGGTGGGGCCAAAATGGCAGATAAAAGTTTTACAAAGGAATATATAGGGAAACCTTATAAAATCTTCTTTTCAAGTACTTCGAATCCATGCTTAGTGATTTCGGAATCACCCTCAGGTAGTGTAGATTCTAGTTTGTTCAAACCATGACCCCCTAGGAGATTAAAATTCAAGTCCCCCCCCCCCAACTCAGTAAACTTTCAGTTCTGATCTGATATGTGCTTTTTCGTAGCAAATTGCTCAGGTGAGCGATGTGGCCCCTGGGCCTCTTGTTTCCTCACCAATACCACAGGCGATGCCCAATCAGAAGTCGAAATTACCACAACACCAGTATTGAGAAGGCTATGCAAATGTTGTTCTTCCTCACCTTGAAACCCCAGAGGTGCTCGCCGATCTAATTGCCGTACAGATGGAGCATAAACTGTGACAATCTTGTGAGTGGTCTTAGAGAAACATTTCCGATTACTTGCCTTTTCACAAAAACATCTTGATAATCCATTACCAAAGCGTTTATTTCATTTGCTTCTTCTGAAAGTTCCTTAATTGCTCTCTCCATGAGGTTGCCAAGATGCACCGGGACATCACCATCACACTGAACTTTCTGCTAGTGCTCTTCAACCTTGTCAATTCTAGCTTCCACCAATTTACCTAAATGCGTGCCTGCAGGCAACTTGAGTTCTTGGAGAGCTCGGTTTAAGATTCGAACAGTATATGCTCATGGTATGTAAATTAATACGATAAAGATATCAAGTTTGTATCTCTAAGTACTGATGAATTTCTGAATTTTCAATTTAATATTACATAATATCATAGTGGAATGAAAACTAGTCTTTCTCCTGCCCGATATCTGCTTATGAGTGTAAGGGGACGGTTGTAGACCTTCTCCTGTTTAAATAGACTTTGAAGTATGACACATAAAATGTACCTTTGTTTCATTTATTTTATATCACATTAAAACACAGTTAACTCAGTTTTTCCACTGCAAAAGCTTGAATGTGTATCATATTCATATTAATAACAGCACATTATTTTAACATTTATTTCAGTTGGATCTTAATCATCATCAACCCTTACAATTATGTTTATTGTGGCAAAATTTGTCATTTACATTAAAAAAAGAAAACTGCTTGCTCGCCAAGCCAGGGAGGAGAGAGAGAGTTTTGAGTCTTATCGTCTTCGTAACAAATTATTTTACTCAGATAGTGAGATCGATACTGTTTCTCAGTATTATTCCTCTTTCTTTTAACTCTATATAACTTTCTCTCTTTTTAGGTCTCTCAGGATTGGTCATTTATGTGTACAAGCAGATCAACATTATTCTTTTAAATCTCCATGAAATTTTTAAAAAATTTAAAAAAAAATTCAAGAAATTCCAACCTGCTATAAATTACTTCAGAAATTATTATCTAAATATTCAAGAAAAAATGTCCAAAAAAAACAAAAAAATCCACTCCTATCATCCCTCTACGAATTTATCCAAAGAGAAACAGAAGACGGCCATGAATGAAGAGTGTTACATCAGGGAAGTCAGATCAACTTTGAAACTAGACAAGAGGCCCACGGGCCTTATAGGTCACCTGAGCATTATGCAACAACTTTCCAGTTATTGAATTTGATTAATGTTTTAAGCCAGATGGTATGTGACATTCACAATTTTGAAAGAGGCACCATTGATCATCATAACAATACACTTAGCAGTTGCTTAGCCTTTTTACTGAATACACAGGGTAGGGGAACAAAAAATGCATTCCAACTAATCAGTAGTGCCCCTAACACTGTGACCTAAACCCCTGACCCTTAAGGTCCACACATTGCACAAATTTTAAAAAGGCACCCTTAAAATCAATTAATAAATGGTTTATAAATACAAAAGAGCAGATTTCAAACAATAAATTCATTTTCAGTATATAAGTAGAGCCCCCATCCCAACCCAGACCGGCTGACCCTGGGGCCTTGAAATTCACAAGTCTGCAAGATTAGGGCCCTTGCTGATAATAACTATAAAGGTAGTTCATCAGCTTTATACCCAGAGACAGAGAAGAAAACTTTCAAATATTTAATGTATTTTCACTATATAATCATTAGAGCCCCGCCCCCCTAACACCAGAACCCCTGACCATGGGGCCATAAAATTCATAGTTTTAAAAGAGGCATTCGTGTTCATCATAACTATGTACTTAGTTTATTTAATTCCTAGGAGCAGAGTAGAAGATTTTCAAAGAATTCATGTATTTTCAAGATATAATCAATAGAGCCCCCCCCCCCTCCCCCAGCACCAGAACCCTTGACCCATGGACCATAGAATTCACAATTTTGGTAAAAAAAAACTCTTGCTCATCATAATTATGCACTAAGTCAGTTTATTTAATACCTTGGAGCTGATTAGTAGATTTTCAAAGAATTCATGTATTTTTACTATACAATCTATAGAGCCCCACCCTTAGACCAGAACCCCAGACCCTGGGGCCATAAAATTCACAATTTTGGTTGAGGCACTCTTGCTCATCGTAACTATGCACTTAGTTAGTTTATTTAATACCTAGGAGCAAAGAAGAAGATTTTCAAATAATTTGTGTATTTTCACTATATAATCAATAAAGCCCCCCCCCCCTCCCTAACACAAGAACCCTTGGACCTGGGGCCATAAAATTCACAATTATGGTTGAGGCACTCTTGCTCATCATAACTATGCACTTAGTTTATTTTATACCTAGGAGCAGAGAAGAAGATTTTCAAAGTATTCATGTATTTTCACTATATAATCAATATGCAATTAGTTAATCTATTTTATACCTAGGAGCAGAGAAGAAGATTTTCAAAGTATTCATGTATTTTCACTATATAATCAATAGAGCCCCCCCCTCCCCCCAACACCAGGACCCTTGACCCTGGGGCAAAAAAATTCATAATTATGGTAGAGGCTCTCTTGCTTATCAAAACTATATACTTAGTTAGTATATTTAATATCCAGATGCAGAGAAGAAGATTTTCAAAAAAATCATGTGTTTTCACTATATATATCCAATAGAGCCCCGCCCTAACACAAGAACCCCTGACCCTGGGGCCATAAAATTCACAATTTTGGTAGAAGCACTCTTGCTCATCATAACTATGTACTTATTTGGTTTATTTAATACCCAGGAGTAGAGAAGAAAATTTTCAAAGAAATAATGCATTTTCACTATATACTTATTTAGCCCCGCCCTAGTACTAGAACCCCTGACCCCAGGGCCATGAATTTCACAAGTTTGGTAGAGGACTAAATGCTGATTACAATCATGCAAACAGTTTGACTGCTTGATGTCCAGGAGTTAAGAAGAAGATTTTCAAAGATTGCACTAATTTTAGTGGTTTTGGCCCCACCCCCCAGGCCCCAGGGGGGCAGGGACAATGAAATTCACAATTTTTGTTCCCCTTTACCCATAGAAGCTTTATGCTAAATTTGGTTGAAATTGGTTCAGTGGTTTCAGAGAAGAAGCTGAAAATGTTCAAATGTTAACGCACGACGAACGACGCACGACGACGGACGAAAACGGATAGCAATAGGTCACCTGAGTTTATTCAGGTGACCTAAAAAAGTTTTCTTGAAGCGAAAACCAAATGAAGTGAGAATTAATGATTACAATACTGTTCTTCTTCAGAATTGGCAAGCAAATATGGACATTCAGTTCATTTTAGATGCATATGCGTGTGCTACTCACATAGTGTCCTACATTTCTAAAGGTCAGAGAGGAATGTCCAACCTGCTGCGACATGCCTGTGAAGAAGCAAGACAGAATGACTCCGAAAGTCGCCAACAAGTGAGGCGTATAGGAAACAAGTTTCTTTCTCACGTTGAGATAGGTGCTCAAGAAGCAGTATATCTAGTACTTCAAATGCCATTGCGCCATACATCAAGGTCTGTGACTTTTATTAGTACTGCTCCGATAGATGAACGCGTTGTATTATTGAAACCTAGACATGTTTTAGAAGAACTGAAAGAAAGCAGTACAGATATTGAAGCTGGCAATATCACAAAACTGTATAAACAACGCCTAAAAGCTCTTGAAGGAATCTGTCTTGCAGATTTTGTCTCTTGGTTTCATGTAAAGTATCACAACGAAATAATCAAACAGAACACTTAAGAAGAATTGCCTGAAAATGAGCCAGATGAAGAGATTTCTGATGATGCAATATCTGTCACAATAGATTCATGTGAATTAGCTTAGAGTTACATGTTCAGAAATGGTACATAAATTGTCAAAAGAAAAAAAACCCATGGTTTTAAGATGGGTAAATTTTAATATTGAAACAGACAGCGAGAAACATTATACACATCCTTAATTAAACAAATTGTAATATTATATTGTCAACTACCGTGCTTTTTAAATTAGCGTATTCTTATGTCCTAATTTGATTTTTCTCATTTAAGGAGGATATGACCAAAACCGTGAAGGTGAAGGGAATGGATGTCTCTCAAATACGACACTGACAGTATTAAAGTTTCCCTGTGGAGGGACTTGAGTGACTCATCCATTGTTGGGAAATACTTGTCAATAACCAATGTTGTTGTGACCAGTGTTGAGTCACGTTTTGTCCGCCGTCACGTTATGTCCGCCGTCACGAAATGTCCGCCTCTTTTTCGGAAAAATCGTCACGTTATGTCCGCCGTCACGAAATGTCCGCCTCTTTTTCGGAAAAATCATCACGTTATGTCCGCCATCACGAAATGTCCGCCTCTTTTTCGGATAAATCGTCACACTATGTCCGCCGCTACAAAATGTCCGCCTTTCTCCCCAAAAAATAGTAATATTATGTCCGTCGCCAAGAAATGTCCGCCCCCCCCCCCCCCCCCCCCCCGCCAAAAGAAAAAAATCGTCACACTATTTCTGCCGTCACGAAGTGTCCGACGATCATCCAAAATCGTCTTCTCGTTATGTCTGCCCCAACAAAATGTCCGTCAAAGATTGAAAATAGTGTTTTTAATGATAACGGTTTGTCTTATCTAATTTGCTACAAATGATTTCATTGAACTACATTGTTTCGATCAATTAATGGAGATTTGTTTAATTCCTCTTGATTGTTTACGGTATTTGAGAAT
>NW_026936490.1:0-7184 GCF_032062105.1 Saccostrea cuccullata
AAAAAAAACAATTTACAAGATTCCATCAAGATCGCACCATTTTCAAAAAGCTTAACACTTGTTTTGAACCTATTTTTTTATTGATAAAATCAAAAGGATGGGAAACAAGTTCTGCACAACTTACTAAGTTCCTCTCCTTATTTATTAAAATATGGCATGCGAATTAAATAAAAATATTACAATTGAAAAAAGAAAAAACAATTAAATGCTCGTACAATATAATATAACTAGAAAATCTACATGTTTCGTCAATAAATTTATGAACAGCAGCAAAAATGCTGTTTTTATTTGTAAAGGCAAATAAATATCATCACACAGTAATCAAATCAAGCATTAACAAAGGATTGAAACAATACTTCTAACATTAGAAAATTTAGACATGCAAAAAAGAAATGGTACACATCTTCATTTTTTCCACATAAAGATAATCATGATAATGGACTGTGTTTCGTTTATATAGATCATGGTTAAGTATACAGTAATGTCTAAACTTTGTATAAATGATATGTGTGTATCGTTTACCAAAAGAAAAGTATGATGGCGGATTATCAATTTTTGTTATCAAGTTTTTTCGGAATGTTGTGATTGAGATGGCTTCTCTGATCTATGATTTTAATAAGTGCCATTGTTTTGTAGGTAAACGTACGAATGAGTTTCTAAATAGTTCTACTCTACACCTTGGAACAGTATTAGCTTGTTTGTTACGGCTATTATATATTGATACATGTTCACGCTTATTTGAGGCAATGGTAATTAATTCTATTAATTAATGCATATGTAAAAGCATACCCAGATTCATGGTCTTTTTCAAAGACAAGACTACACTTGTAGTTTTTTATTTATTCTTTTTTTTTTTTGTGAAAATATAGAGTGATTAAAAAAGAATCATGCATCATTCTATATATATCCAATGAGTTTCACATTATTATGAAGTATAACAAAAGTTATAAATAAAACTACTAAATCGTCAATTCGTCATCGTATCAAATAAAAATGGTCTTTTTAAAAACAATCAACACTTCATTTTCTTGTTCCCTCTGTAAAATTAAATTTCCAAATTGTTCATTTTTCGCAGATAAATTCAAACTGATACGAACAAGGATAATCAGACCATTTGAATTTGATTTCCAGCAATAAACAGTTTTCTCCCTGCTGTCCGTTTGGTTCACCTCGATTCCAATTCCTATAAATCATTCTACTGTTAGAATGGTGCCAATACCACGTGCCCTCTGACCCCTCATCTGACCCTTCAGTCCACCAATAGTAACCTACGGAGTTCAACAGTTATGTATTTCAATGTTTTCAAAGGTAAATGCATGTACGTATATATCTTAACTAGATTAAATATTAATTAATTGTAATTCCATTAATATAAATTGACAACGAATTTAATCATTTTCCGTTATCTTCCGATCAAGGAGCAAACTTTAATGGGAGCTTATAATTCGTGTTTCGGCAAATAATAACAAATTACAAAATAATTACCTTTATCCTCGTAATATTTTATTTGATCAAAAATCCAATTGTGTTCTTCTTCGTTTTCTATTGCCACGAGATGAGCATCAAAGGAATCACAATAGCTCTTAATTAAAAGTAATTAAAAAAGTTTATTTTACATTTTTATGGATAATATTTTAAATGGATACATACAAAATTTATCCAGAAATCAAAATTTGTCAAAAGTAACTTTTCAATTTTTTTTCCTTTTATTTCGAAGTGATTTTTGTTTTAAATCGTAATTAATTTTTTAACCGATAATCAGAATCCTCTATCAATTCAAAATATTTGAGGAATCTGTAAATGTACAAATATTAGAGCAATTTTATATATTAATAGAAATATTAGAGCAATTTTATATATTAGTAGAAACTAGTGCTAATTGTAACGGGGACCGTTAGAGATGTTCCCCAAACCCTCCCCAACTCCCTTTTATAGTCATATTCGCTGTAAGCGTAATTAAATAAGACAAACTCTATGCATTTGAGACTTTAACAACGTTTACCCCAAAGTGTACCATGTTCATTCAAATTTTATCATTGCAAACTTGCGCATGTGAATGCATGTGCGTAATGACCATATCATATTGTCTACACAATCTATATATTTTAATACGCTAAATATTAAAGTATTTAATCCAAAAGTATAAAAAAAAACCGATCATTCAAGTGTATTTTTTATTTTACCGATTTCACGTGCACGCACGTGCATACATGAGCATGATGACCATATCTTCTTGTAAAAGTCCATTACATCTATCTATGTTCTAAATCTCACCCCATTTGGTTGAAAACCAGGGGAGTTGTAGCTATTTAAAGTTTCAGCCAATCAGACTGCAGCGCACGTACACGCATATGTATGCATGTGCGTGGTGACCATACCTTCTTGTAGAAGTCCATTATATATATCTATGCTCCAAATCCCATTCTGTTTGGTTGAAAACCAAAGGAGTTATAGCTGTTTAAAGTTTCAGCCAATCAGATTGCAGGGCACGTACACGCATGTGCATGCATGTGCATTGTGACCATACCTTCTTGTAGAAGTCCATTATATATATCTATGTTCCAAATCCCATCATGTTTGGTTGAAAACCAAGGGAGTAATAGCTATTTAAAGTTTCAGCCAATCAGATTGCAGCGCACGTGCATACACGTGTTTTCATGATAATTGCTATATATCATTTTGTAGGATATCGTAATGCATGGCTATGTTCAAAATGTCAAAGGATTTCGTCAAAAAACAAGAAAGATATTGAGACTTTAGTTTCAGCCAATCAGAGCAAAGCGCACGTGCATGCGCGTGAGATTTTGCAATTTTGACCATGTCGTCTTGTCTATTCTACTAATATATCCTTGCATTATGAGTTTCAAAGCATTTCATCAAAAAATAGAAAAGTTAAGGCAATATACATTATATTGGCCATTTAACGTGTTGCACGTGCGCGCTCTTGCAAGCACGTGCGCGCAAAGTGACCTTTGTTCGGCAAATCTACATTACATGTCTACTGACCCTAAAAACATTTTACCTTAGTCAGACGTGTAGTTTACAAGATCACTCAAGGACAAAATTTTCCCAGGAAAAATAATAATAACTAGATACGATCTCGTTGCGAGCAACGAGTGGGTCTTCCGTCCGAATCTTGATGAGATGAGATAAGATTTTGATTGAGATTTTTATTCTTAAATAACGATTTTCCATAATCTATAAAAAGACATTGAACATTGAAGACTTAAAAATCGACTTTTGGCCCCTCACGGCCCCTAATATTAGGGGTTATCCCTTTTCTCTTCATATCATCTTGAAGGCCTCAGGATTTTGATCACTTTTTGCTCAACAACTATTCAGAGATTCTTATTCACTTTCGAGTTATTTGCAAAAGATATATTTAGGGACCAACCCTTCAACTCCCTAACGGGGACGTTTAGCGAAACATGAAAGGTAGCATATTGTTTAGAACATTATTTTGAACATCTTTTGTTCAATATTACTAATCAAAATATTTCTCACTTTTGAGATATAAAACGTCAAAAATTTAGCATTCTGGCCCCTTGTGCCCCTAATTATGTACCATAAGACATGAAAATCATAATATGTAGTTGTAGATTGTTGATTGAAACATCTTTGCTTCAGTAATGTATTACAAAATATTGACTGTTAAAGAGTTATCGGCAGAAGAGTTTTGGCCCTTCTTTGCCCCTAATTTGAGTGCCCAGCCCCTTTTTCTTGATTTCTTCTTAAAGCTCTCAGGATTTTGAACATTTTCTATTCAACAACTATTCAAAGATTCTCTTTCGTTTTAGAGTTATTTGCAAATTAAATATTTAGGGGCCAACCCTTCAACTCCCTAATGGGGACGTTTAGCGAGAAATAAAAGGTTGCATATTGTTCAGAACATTATTTTGAACATCTTTTGTTCATTATTAATTATCAAAATATTTCTCACTTTAGAGATATAAAGCGTCAACGATTGAGCATTCTGGCCCCTAATTATGTACCATACGACATGAAAATCATAATATACAGTTGTCAATGGTTGAGATAAACACCTTTGCTTCAGTAATGTATTACAAAATATTAACTGATAAAGAGTTACAGATTAAAGAGTTTTTGCCCCTTTTGGCCCCTAACATGAGTGCCCAGCCCCTTTTTTCTTGATTTTGTCTTAAAGCTCTTATGATTTTGAACACTTTTTGTTCAACAACTATTCAGAGAATCTTTTCAGTTTTTGAGTTATTTGCAAAAGAAATATTTAAGAACCAACCCTTCAACTCCTTAATGGGGACGTTTAGCTAAAAACTGAAAGATTGCATATTGTTCAGAACATTATTTAGAACATCTTTTGTTCAATATAACTTATCAAAATATTTCTCTCTTTTGAGATATAAAACGTTAAAGATTTAGCATTCTGGCCCCTTGTGGCCCCTAATCATGTAACATACAACATCAAAATTATAATATATAGTTGTAGGTTGTTAAGATAAACATTTTTGCTTCAGTAATGTATAACAAAATATTGACTGTTACAGAGTTATCGTATAAAGACTTTTGGCCCCTTTCGGCCCCTAATATGATGAGTCAGCACTTTTTTCTTTATATCATATTAAAGATCTCGTCATTCTTCACAAATATTGCTCAGTATGTTTTAACAAAATAATTATACTTTAAAAGATATGATGCAAAATGTCTCAAAATTTCAGTCATGATTCATGTCCTAATTTTTGACCCCTACCGAGCTTCCATACTAAGCACTTCCGGAATATCTGAAAGTATAGGTGCAAAACTATAATATGTTGTCTATCAGTCCTGAAAAGGACAGCATTCTAGCTTTTGTCGTTTTTGAGTTTTTGTCCGGACAAAATGGTCACTAAAAATTTATTAAAGGGCGATAATTTCCGACCGGAAGTGATTTTTCGGAAAATAAAAAAAAAGTATCACGTTTATTTTATGATACATCATTCCTGAAAATTTCAAGGCAATCCACTGAAGCATCTCTGAGAAATCGTCTGCACAAAAATGTGTAAAGAAAAAAATAAAAAATAATAACTAGAGCCGAGCTCGTTGCAAAGCAATGAGTAGGTCTTCCGTCCTGTTTGACCGGAAGTAGCATTCATTTTTAACAAAAATGAGAAATAACGTCTAAAAATGGTTTGAATCCTCTAAAGCTATGTTCATTAATGCAAAAATATACGAATTTTTGCTACTTCCGGTTTAACCGGAAGTGATGACGACGGACGGAAAATTAATTTTTATGCTCCCAGAGACATATATTACCCAAAAACTTGACAAGAACGGCAAAAATTCGCGTTTTTGACTACTTCCGGTTTGACCGGAAGTGACGACGCCGGACGTATTTTGACGACACAAATAGATTAAGCTTGACATTTTGAATAACTTTGCCTCTTTGACGTATTACAAATTCTCAATACTTTTTGAGATATCAATTAAAAACATTTGGCCCCTCTAGATCCCTTATTTAAGGGGTCAGCCCTTTTTTCGAGATATCATTTGAAAGATCTCACAATTCTTCACAACTTTTGTTCTATATGTTTTAACAAAATATTTACAAGTAAAATGATATAATAGAAAAAGTGTTAGAAATTTTGAAACGCTCAATATGACTTTTTCAGTCCATACCAAGCGTTAACGTGCAGTACTTCCGGTGAAAGTTAACAACACAATGCAAATCTACAAATGTTGCTCTATCTTCCTGAAAAGGTTTCATCTTCCTGTGATGAGCGGTTTTTAAGAAGAGCGACGGACAAATTGACCCTTAAAAATCACAAAACTGCAAAAATCTCCGAACCGGAAGTGACGTCATCAAAATAAAAAAAAGAGTATCGAGAATTTTTAATGTTCTATCAGACCTGAAAGTTTCATAAAAATCTAACCAGCCGTTTTCGAGAAATCGCGTGCACAAAATCGGTAAGAAAAAAAATAATAAGAAAAACAGTGGAAAAAAAACAAACGAATAACAAGAAGGTCTTCCGCTGAAGACGGAAGACCTTAATAATAAAAGTGAAAAAGAAACAATAGAATAATAGAAGGGTCTTCCGTTGGGGAGCGGAAGACCCTAATAACTAGATACGATCTCGTTGCGAGCAACGAGGGGTCTTCCGTCCGATTATGAAGTATAAAACGATAAATCTAGCAGATAAAGTGATAAAAAAAATTCGGACATTTGGGGGATCGAACCCGGGTCGCCCGCGCGACAATCCGACGCACTAACCATTCAGCCATTGAAAACACCGCTTCAAATTTTTAAATACGAAAATCTCGAGATTTCCTTTTTTTGATTCTAAAACAAATAACATATTTTGCATTCGCAAAGAAGTCGCTGTTAAGATATATAATATCAAAGAAAAATATTGGAAAACAAAAAAGTTGAAAAAATGCGGATTTTTAAATTCACTTCGGGTATCAACCGGAAGCACTGACGGAGATTTGAAAGTATAGGTGCAAAACTACAACATGTCATCTATTAGTCCTGAAAAGGACGACATTCTAGCTTTTGTTGTTTTTGAGTTTTTGTGTCGACAAAATGGTCACTACAAATTCGATTAAAGGGCGATAACTCCCGGCCGGAAGTGATTTTTCAAAAATTAAAAAAAAGAATCAAGTTTAGATCATGATACATCATCTCTAAAAATTTGAAGAAATCCCTCCATGCATCTCTGAGAAATCTTCTGCACAAAAATTGTAAGAAAAAAAAGGAAGAATAACTAGATACGATCTCGTTGCGAGCAACGAGTGGGTCTTCCGTCCGATTCTGAAGTGAAAAACGAAAAATCCTGCAGAAAAAGTGAAAAAAAAATTGGACATTCGGGGGAGCGAACCCGGGTCGCCCGCGTGACAATCCGACGCGCTAACCATTCAGCCATTGAAAACACCGCTTCAAATTTTTAAATACGAAAATCTCGAGATTGCCTATTTCGATTCTAAAACAAATAACATATTTCGCATTCGCAAAAGAGTCACTTTTAAGATATCTAATATCAAATAAAAAAAACTAGTGCTAATTGTAACGGGAACCGTTACAGATGTTCCCCAAACGCTCCCCAACTCCCTTTCGGTGCCATATTCCCTGTAAGCTTCATCAGATAAGACAGACTCTGTGCATTTTTGACTTTAACAACGTTTTCCCCAGAAGGATACCAATTATATTCAATTTTTAGCATTGCACCCAAACG
>NW_026936491.1:0-70956 GCF_032062105.1 Saccostrea cuccullata
TAAACAGTGTAAACAACTCCAGTATTTAAGGGGGAATAGGTTAGGGTAGTTAGGGGGGTTAGGGCTAGGGTTAGGGTTAGGGGGTTAAGGTTAGGGGGATAGGGTTAGTTAGGGTTAGGGTTAGTTAGGGCTAAGGGGGATAGGGTTAGTTAGGGTTAGGGTTAGTTAGGGCTAAGGGGGTTAGGGTTAGGGGGCTAGGGGTTAGGGTTAGCACTCCACTCAGTTGACCCATTTTTTGAACCTCATTTGCATAAAAAGTGCACTCAGTTGAACTCGCCGGCTAGACGGTTTATACTACTGATATATTTTTAGATATTTGTAATGTGTCAAAGTAATCAATTATGATCATGTGATGATTATGGTTAATTGATTTTAAACATTTAACTTATATTTCATATGTGATCAAAATCTAAACTTATAAGTGGTGGATCCAAGGGGGTGGATATTAATCTTTTTTTAAATATTTGTGGTGGATGCAGGATCAAAGAATATAAATGATTTATGATTATGGTTAATTTATTTCAGACATTTAGCTTATATGTCATGTTTGATCATGATCTTAATTTTAAAGTGGTGGGTCTAAGGGGGGGGGGGGGTATTAATGTTATATAATAGTTGTGGTTGATCTATGGGGAGTGGATATTAATTTTAAATATTTGTGGTGGGTAAAAGGATATTAATGGTTATGGCTTATTGATTTCAAACATTAAGCTTACATGTCATGTGTGATCGAGATCTTAACTTATAAGTGTTGGATCTATGGGGAGTGGATATTAATTTTATTTTTGTTTAAATATTTGTTGTGGCTCAAAGGATATTAATGATGATGGGTAATTGATTTCAAACATTAAGTTTATATATCATGTGTGATCAAGATCTAAAGTTATAAGTGGCGGATCCATGGGGAGTGGATATTAATTCTATTTTGTTTGAATTGTGGTGGATCAAAGGATATTAATGATTATGGCTAATATTGAGTTCAAACATTAAGCTCATAATTGTCATGTGTGACAAAGATATGAACTTGTAAGTGGTGGATCCATGGGAAGTGTATGTTCATTATATTTTGTTTAAATATTTGTTGTGGATCAAAAGATTATGGATAATTGATTTCAAACATTAAGCTTATATATCATGTGTGATCAAGATCTAAAGTTATAAGTGGCAGATCCATGGGGAGTGGATATTAATTTTATTTTGTTTGAATTGTTGTGGCTCAAAGGATATTAAATAATTATGGCTAATTTAGTTCAAACATTAAGCTCATATGTCATGAGTGACAAAGATCTGAACTTGTAAGTGGCAGATACATGGGTAGTGTATATTAATTATATTTTGTTTAAATATTTGTTGTGGATCAAAGGATATTAATGATGATGGGTAATTGAGTTCAAACATTAAGCTAATATGTCATGTGTGATCATGGTCTAAACTTACACGTGGTGGATCCTAGAGGAGTAAATATTTTATTTTAAAATATTTGTGGTGGATCAAAGGATTTTTATAGTTTTCCTTTGTGATATATAACTGAATGATTTAAACTACATGTAATTAATATTTTGCTTTATTGTACCTGAATTAATTAAATCCAGTCTTATAAGTGGTAAATGAAAGGGGAATGGAGATTAAAAAATCCACAAACTAGACACGATAAGCATAAAAATTAGATATTTTCCCATCAGTTAAAGGAAGAGAACCTCTTTGGACACTGTGAATTAGTTTCTTTTGTATATATTGTGTTTGTATTAAATTTTCTTGTTTCATTTCCGTATTTAAAGACTACCCTACATATATTGAGATTAATTGTCATTGATCAAATAATCTGCGAAAAGTTTCATAATAAATGTTTCATTATAGGAGGCAGCTGCCTTAGAAACCTGTTTTCATATAAATTTTCTTTTACATAAGCATACATTTGAATTTATAAAGAATGAATACTTGAAAAATTGAAAAAATAATAGATATGTGTCATAACTATCCACTTTTATAGAACGACAAACAGAGAAGATACTAATGATCCATTAGTTTAAGAAAAAAAAACCAAGTTTTCAAGAATTATCTCCAGTAAAAATATCAATATATGGGATTTTAAACCCCATGATAAAGAAACTTAGGAGAAAAAATCCCACATGACAATATAAGCAGCATATGGGTTTAAAAACCCCACATTGAATTTTATGGGTATATTTCCCCCATGGGGGAATTTTAAACCACATTGGGTTTTTGTTGGTTTTTTCATGGGGTAATTTTAATTATTACATTTTTACCAGTGAAATACTGTAATTTATTCATTGAATAAAAATGATATCCTGTCACAGTGTGAAAGGATATCAAAATGATATCCTGTCACAGTGTGACGAATATCAAAAGTGCGGGAAAGCTCTCGATTTCCTTTCTTATAACGAAGATTGCTGTAAAAATATCTTCCTTGACCTAATAAAAGATAGATGGAAATAAATAAACCATTCTGACAGCCAGGGGCGTAGCTGCCTATACGCCAGCACGCCATGGCGTGCACATCTTTTAGTCCCCAAAAAATTACTGTGCATTTTTATAAAATTTATTATTAAAAAAATGATTATATCGTCATATAAAAAATTAAATTCCTAAAAGATTCCGTGTAAACTTACTAACAGAGATTTTAAAATTGATATAGAAAAAGCAATGGAACAATTTGCTAAATCCAGAAAAATGGATTTTGGAGAATTTTAGGTAAAGGCTAAACGATAAAACACGAAACATGACGCCGCACGTTTTGGAGAAATTAAATTTGCTGGATTGAAGTTGTTTTGTTTTATTTTCATTATTTAAAAATAAGACAAAAAATGGAACTAAAAATATCTTTTTAAAGTAATCACAAAAATTCAGACAATGCACTTGATTTTATATATAAAAAAAACATAAATATTTTTAAAATATTAATAGATCTATTATTTTTTGGTGTCATAAATCAAAATATCGCGAAGTTGACTTCATCTCGTAGCATACGTTATATATTTAAAAATACCGTAAGAATTTATTTCACTCATGAGACAGGATTTTTTTATATTTTCACTCGTGCTTCACACTCGTGAAAATATCAAAAAATCCTGTCCAACGAGTGAAATAAATTCCATATTCAACTACAAAACATTGAAGATCCTCTATATACACAAGCTTTTGTGCATCCTTTAAACAAAAAGTTAGCTTTAAATCAGTACAAATCTTTCTTTATTTTATGGTTAATATAGTTTTTTTGTATATATTAGTAATACTTCATCATGTTCATTATGAGCTGTATTAAAATCATTTTAAAGGGTCTAAAGAATATGTGAATATAAATCAACGTTTTTCTTTTTGTTGTATTTTTTTTTTACACACCTGGACTATTTAAAATTGTAATTTTCTTAAAAGTCTTCCTTATTTGTGTACATACACAAAGCTACACTGGATGCAAAACAATTATTATAAATAAATAATACATGGATATCTGGTAAATATATAATTACACATAGTTCATTTGATCACAAAGCTTACAATGTCCTCACAAAAAAATTTGATAAATCTTACATGTAATACATATATCACATCATATTAATGAACATAATTTAGCTCTCACTGCAATGCTTGCTTCACCTTGAGTATTCAAGCTGTTAATAAACACACTACATTCTTTTTCAAAAATTACAATTTTAGAGCACACATGAATTACAAAACAGAAATAAAACCGTTCATAAATACATCTACACATGTTCAAATAATACACAAAATAGATATGCATGATGTAAGTGTCAATAAATGCCCACTGGTTGTCCTTGGTACTTGAGGGATGACTAGTTAACTAGAGTTTACATTGGTTATAACACTGCTGCAGTGTGGCTCTGGGGTGGATTTTCTATGACTGCTTTACTCTGGACCAGTTGTAATTCCATCTGAGCAGGAGTAGGTGTATTTCCTTCTCCAGCAAGAACTGAAATAAAACAATGAGAAAATCTAATGAACAAAATTAAAACTCTCACATCTTACATGTATGTTAAATCAGTTTTATTTGATTATTATGATTTATTCGGTATATAGTTTATCTCACCTCTGGCTCTGTCCAATGTTCGTTTGATGACACTTTGAAGAGTTGATATGGTTTTCTCAAGAGCAAGCTAAAATGATGATAAATTACTATTGATACTGTATTTGTATATACGTACTGAATATGTTTTATACGAAGTGTACTTAATTATGTGCTGCATTGTTACATACTGTGATTAAAGTATTACAATAATTTGATACATTAATTTGACCCCCCCCTCCCCTGAGAGAATAAAAAATGTCCCTTATATGAAATATCTCGAGTACCTCACAGTTATCTAACTTATTATCGCTCTTTTGAGGGGGAGTCAAGAAAGCTCTAAATCTCAAAAAAATTTCTGGGGCACATGACATTGTTTACAGTAGTGACAATCGAATGGATCGAACAATTTTATGCCGAACGTACAATTTATTGCTGAGGATTGAACTCCATATAGTAGATTGTTTTGTAAGGAATACCGGTATTTAGAATATTTTGTGAGCTTCAAAATGTGACGATTTTCAATGAAAATTTTATGAGAAGAATCAGAGTTATAGTCAGAGCCAGAGAAGAGTTAGTTAAAAATATCGTTAAAAATGTAACATTTTAGGATTAGCGCCTCTCAAAAATTTATTAGGCTGGTTTAGCGATTGTTTAGCAAGGTACTCCACCAGGAATTTTTACTTATCTGCCCTTATAAATTCTACAATGATCGATCTTGCATTGTATTCAATAGCACATTTGCCCCCATCAAACAGATGTTTCCTACCTCCATCGCGAAAGAGTTCCGATAAGTTATTAGTAATCGCAATATCAAGTATTTGTCAGTTAGATTTAAGTGATCTAAATACAGAATGACACATGGTCATACTGGATAAAAACAATAAGTTCCACATCCCTGACCTGCAAGCATGAAGAAAGCCAAACTTGAAAGACATTGCTGTGGCAATTTCAAGAAATAATTCATTCATTTGTAAAAACTTTTGGATTCAAATTAATACCCAGAGAATTGTCAAAATATTTTAAAGGAGTGTATGCAGTTTGAATGATACACAATGTTGCAAAGAAATTTACCTTCAGGTTTTTGTCTTTTTCTAACCATGCCAGCAGGCAAGCAGCAAATAGGTCCCCAGTTCCAACAAATATGGCAGGTACCTTTTCAAACTCTACCTTATATACCTCTTTGCAACCATCTAATAAAAATACAATGCATACAGTAAAGTCTATACAGGTTTTTTGTGTTTTCAAAGAGCAATTCAAGTTTTGATAACGGTACAGAAAAGATCAGAACAACATGATAGCTAAGTTATCATGGAAAAGTTCCATTAAAATTCATACCATACAAGATAAAATTTGATAGCTAGTGGTTAAAATAATAAAACAATCCATTATGAGATATTCTTACTGGTAACTGTGCTAGCCAGACATATGATGGTGCCGTCTGTAGCGAACTCGCTACTGCTAATGACTACAGTCTTTGGACCTTTGCTGTGTAAAATCTGCATTGCTTGAATGGCATCCTCTACATTATTAATTTCTATTCCAGTAAGTTTTCTAAAAAAAATTGAAATAAAAACTAATTTAGAAATATAGTATACAGTATGTGGCAATAGTGAGACACATATTATGTTTAACACGAGATTAGTTTGGTTGAAATAGAAACTGGGAGAATCTTCACTTCAATCCTACATACAGGATTATATTCTCCTATTGACTATCTTGCAAAAATAAGGTAACAGGAAAATTTGGTATTCTGCAGTACTTAAGAGGAAAATTATTATTTTTTATTTTTATATGCAATACTACATGTATGTTGAAATACATGTATACAATTGCATCTGATAAATTCATGTTAACATCAATTTGGGACCACTCGGAAAAAAAATTTAGAAATGCTCAACTTTTTTAGCATAAATATACATAGGAAACAATTTTAAAAGGTATAATAACCATTGTTCATGATATAGCCTAGTATGATCTCTGTTAGTCTCTGTAATCTCTGCATAAATAGTTTTCCTATGAAATATTTTTCTACAGATTCTATAATTTGAATTGAATCGAATTGAATAATTTCTAAATATATTACCGTATAGCGGGTTTTCTTGGCGGGTATAAAATTTGGCGTTTTGCCTGCTGAAAGGTATGGTAATAATTTTGGAGTAATTAATTTTAGCAGACACAGGGTTTCATCGCTTTGCAGATGAACAATAAAAAGATTAATTTAAATGTTAATTGACTATTTTAGCGATTGAAATTTTAGCGGGCTGCCATCAAACAGCTAAAATAAGCCAAAATTAGCACCCCGCTAAAATAACCCGCTATACGGTATATAGTTAACTTTTCCTACGACTGTCTAATCCATGTATATATAGCTTTCCTAAGAAAGTTTTCCTTTCTTTTGTAAGTCAAAGTGGTGCATTTTACTTTTTTAAAATAGTGTATAAAACTGAAATTATAGATTAAAAGACACTTTAACAAACAAAAATGAAAAACACCATTACCTATACCGAATTATAAGAAGAAATGGGAGAGGAATGAAGTCGGATAAACCTGGAGAAAATGATGATGCTTGTCTCTTAATTATCCCTTTCCTCAAACACATGCACACTATTTAAATATATAACTATTTTTTTCCTTGGTCATAAACAGGAAACAACTTTCATCTTTCAGACAGTTCAACACTACACACTTACTCAACCTCAAACTGGTTTGGTGTCACTATGTCAGCTATGGGTAAAATCTTCTCTATATAAACTGGAAGTAGCTCCTCCGGAACATACTGTAATGGAACAGGGTTAATAACAGTTTTATAATTCTTAGTAGGCCAATGTTAAAGTTTTTTCAATCAGTGCAAAATCTCCAAGGTCAAGGTCAAAGGGTCAAGGTAATTGGTATCCAATGAAAGATCTTGCCACATAGAATACTTATGTAGAGTATGGAAGCCTTAGCCCTAGCTGTTCAGAAGTTATGGCCAATGTTAAATTTTTTTTTGAAGTAGGTAAAACTCTAAGGTCAAGGTCAAAGGGTCAAATTTCTTGTTAGCAAATGAAAGGTCTTGTCACAAGGATGAAATATGTAAAGTTTGAGAGCACTAGCCTTAACCCTTTAAAATTTATGGTCAAGGTTTGCTTTTTAAAGTAGGTCAAACTCAAAGGTCAAGGTCAAAGGGGTAAAAGTGCTTGGTATCCAATGAAGGGTCTTCTCACAAGGATTACATATATAAAGTATGAAAGCCCTATATTTTACCGTTCAAAAGTTATGGCCAAGGTTAAAGTTTTTTCACAAGTACAGAAATCTACAAGGTCAAGGTCAAAGGGTCAAGGTTGTTGGTATCCAATGAAAGGTCTTTCAAAAAACATTACATATATGAAGTATAAATGTCCTGGTATCTACTGTTCAAAAGATATGGCCAAAGTAAAAGTTTAAAATTTTCAAGTTAGAGTGGGTCAAACTCCAAGGTCAAGGTCAAAAGGTCAAATTTGGTGGTACCCAAAGAAAGGTCTTGCCAAAAGGAATACGCATATGAAATATGAAGTCATAGCTCAACTAAATCAAAAGTTATGGGCAAGGTTAAAGTTTTTGCGGACAAACAGACAGAGAGACAGACAGAGAGACAGACGGACACGACAAAAACTATATACCCCCGAAACTTCTTTTACGGGGGCATAAAAACAGCATCCATGTATGACAATTGTGGCTTTAATTTGTTAATGTCAAATGTGAAATTTTCAGTGACATTAAACAGGAATTGTCTTAACCAATAGTTTAGCATACTGTACTGAATTTTGATCAGCCAGTTCATGAATGGATGTAAAAAATGTTGGTCATTTATGAATAAAAATAAAAATTTAGATTCTTTGTTTATAAACTAAGTGTACATGCAAAACATTTGTACCGGTATAAAATTACTCATAAGACCTGATAAAACACAATAAAAGCATATATGTGCAATGCAGCATATGATAAATTCATTGACATACAGATATATCTATACTGTTATACATTTATATTGCATTGTTTAAGGATCCTGTTCTGGGGATGCCCTAAGCAATTTCAATTCAATGTTTTCCCATTTCCGCGTCGAATTCTCCCCGCCCATTTCATTATTTATCAGTGAATGTTTTGATTGTAATTAACAGATAGAAATAACGTAAGCTGTATATTTCCAATTTTGCCAGTTAATGTTCCGCGGTCTTATCCATCGCACCATCTGCAGTTTAAGTTCTCAGCATATTTTCTCTCTCAAACTTAAACTGCAGAGAGCTTGTGGATAGAAGGTGCAGAGTGACCTAATTTTCTAAGTCAAAGGTCAGTATTAAAATATACTGTAGATCTTTATTCAAAGTCCTAGTCCTGAGTATAATATTTCTCCCTTGTTGTTATCTGGATTTTTTGCAGTGGAATGGAGGGTTTGTAATGATTTTCAGCCAATTTTTTTTTACATCAAATTCTAAAAAAAAATCTATCTATAATATTTTTGTTATTATAAAGAGTACTTTTCTCTTAAACTGACTCAACTTAAACCAGGGTTTTATGAGATATTAATATATTCTCAATGACATAATATGGCTGAAAACATTATGATGTAATGTTTTTGTTATCATAAAGCATTAAGCATCAAATTCTAAATTGAACATGAAATGCTGAAACCATATGTATCATTGTCATGGAAATCTTTAAGACTGAAAGTAATCAGTGATATTGGTACACTTTAGAACATTGACCGATCTTTCAGATTTCTAAGTTACATGTACGTATATTCAAGCATTATAATTCTCACATTATATAATTTTTTTTGTATGAATAATGCAGATCGTAGTTGATGTGAAGAAAATACCAGGAAACTGATGTTGAAAGAAGTACTTAATGACGCTTATGAATGGACTTAAAAATGAAAAACTGTTCCATTGTTTATCTAAGGTATAGGATTTTATTTAGTATTTTGATATCATTTCTTTTGTAAATGCTGTTTTTGTACAACAAATGAATTATTAAACATAAAACATGTTAATGCTTTTTTCTCTTACATGTAATATTTATTTTGATAGATTTTGAGTAGAATATACGGTTCACCAAGGAAATCAATAATATTATTACCAGTAATGATTACAGTGTACATGTATTTTGATTTAAAACTGTTGTTCTCTTTTCACAATTTAGACAATTTGCATTGTTTCCTTTAGAAAAGTTAAGGAATCTTGAAGTTTCCCAGTAATTTCCACCAGGAATGGGACCCAGATAATTCCACCAAGATCCCCTCACACGGAAACTGCTACACTTAAATTCCTTATATTTTCCTGAGTCAAGGAAACTTAAGGAATTGTGAGGTTTCCCGAGATTTCATGTAGTTTCCCGTAAAAGGAAACCTAAAGATTCCATCAAGTTTCCATTCCACGGAAACCACTACGCTCCGATTCCATATGGTTTCCTGAGTCACGGAAACTTTAGGAATCGTGAGGTTCCGAAGCTCCCATGTAATTTCCCGTAAAAGGAAGCCTAAAGATCCCCACCAAGTTTCCATTCCACGGAAACCACTACGCTCTGATTCCATCTAGTTTCCTGATTCTGGAAACCAGTGGAATCTTCAGGTTTTCCATTACATGAAACTAAATGGATGTTGGGAAACTTCAGGTTTACAGAGGTTTCCGTTGTTCAGGGTATCTTATGGAATCGGAGCGTAGTAGTTTCTGTGTCACGGAAACATGGTGGAATAGCCTGGACTCCGCCGCGAAACCACTGGGAAACATGATGTAAACTTGAGGTTTCCATGTAGTTTCTATAAAGTTTCTGATGATGGGAAACCGCTTTTTCCACCCCGTATATTTTTTCAGATTTAAAATAAAAAGTGACAATATAGTTTCATCCAAACAGTGAAATGGACGGATTAAACACTTTGCAAAGTATTTGGTAACAAGACTATCTTTATTTTCTTTTAAATAGGTACAGTAAAACATCTATGCTTTCTTTGATCTAATATCCATTTTAAACGGCACAAGCTCAGTATTTGTACTACTTGGTAACAAGAGAAGGCTGTTCTCTACATTTCATTATTATTAGCTATAATAATAATAATAATAATAATAACAATAATAATAATAATAACAATAATAATAATACTTTATTTATAGAAGGTAACCTGATTAGTGCAAGCACTAGTCTTCCTCGGGGCCTTCTTTATAACATACTGTATACAGGGTTATTTTCGCCCCGTGTTATTTTCGCCCAAAAATATTTTTGTTTGAGATATTATAAAATTTACTTTGAATTCGCCCCGTTTTAAATTCGCCCACTTCAGGCTTAGGCGAAAGGGGCGAAAATTAAACGGGAGCAAAAATTTCCCTGTTTACAGTATATACAATGATTTATACATTAAAGACAATAATTACAAACATGAAACAATAAAATATAAACACTTTGTTATAACAGAATAAATTAATTATTGGCATTTCATTCAAAAGAAAGGAAAACATAAATTTCATGTAGAACCAGTACGTTTCATAAGTAAAAATTTTCAACACTACTTTTAAATATTGCAAAGGATTGGGAATTCCTAATACTAATAGGCAACTCATTCCAGATAATGACCCCTGAATATTGTAAAGAATTTTTAAATAAATTTGTTTTATATTTTGGTAAACGAAGTTCTGAATTTGTCTCTGAGCATAATGTGTATGATCCAGAACTTTGAAATTCAAAAAAAATCATGCATATAATCCGGAGACATATGATGAAATATTTTGAACATTAGAATGCTTTTCTGTAAATATAGAAGTTCGTAAACTGTTAACCAGCCTAAAATGTTAAACAATGGCATTGAAGGTGCATCATATTTTTCATTTGAAATAATCCTAGCTGCTCGTTTCTGAAGTTTGTATATTCTATCGATGTGAGTTTGAGGAGAGTTACCCCAAATAGAAAGGCAATATAAAATTGATGGTAAAATAAATGTATTATAAAATAGCTTTCTAGTATTCAATGGTAGAAACTTTTTAATTTTTCGTAAGGTAAATAATTTATAAGTAAGGGTTTTGCAAACTGCATCTACATGCGAAGTATATTGAAGAGTATGATCAATTTGAAAACCTAATAATATTCTCTGTTCTAACATTTTCAATGGGATGGCCAGAAAGTTGTAGTTGAAGATTAACGTTTTCTAATTTTGATTAATTTTGGTGTGTTACCACTAACATACACTTTGTTTTATCAGTATTCAAAATCATCTGATTCTGTTGACACCATGTTTGTATTTGATACAGGTCATGATTGAGAGTTGCTTCAATATGGGAAATATTGTTACCATGAAAATGCATTGTTGTGTCATCAGCAAACATATCAAAATTACAATGTTCAACAGATAAAAGTAAATCATTGATATATAACAGAAACAACAAGGGACCTAAAATAGAGCCCTGTGGCACATCTGCTGTGACGGGCAGTGATTCAGATGTGTACGCACCAGTTTTTACACTTTGAGTTCGATCATTTAAATATGACTGAAACCATTTTATTGATGTGGGATCAAAGTGGTAGCATTTGAGTTTACTAATAAGTATATCATGATTTACAAGATCAAATGCTTTGCTAAAATCCAAATAAGTAATGCCAACGAAACTTCCTCGATCTATTTCATGCAGCCAATTATCAGTTAGTTTTGTGAGAGCTGTCTGACATGAGTGAAATTCTCTAAATCCAGTTCTTGTGCTTTCATTAATAGATCAAAGTGTGAAGTAAAGATGCGTATATTTTCTGCTACATGCTTCTCTAAAACTTTCGATATACTGTAAACCAATTTTTATTCGCGTGCGAGATATATCCGCGAGTTTCGCGACCTCCTTTAACTCGCGAATATAAATCGCCGCGAACAATTAGTTTTGCTAAGGATTTGTAGAGAATGTTTCCTCGGTCGCGGAAATTAATCGCCGCGGTTTGATTTAAGACTTACGAATAGCGAAAAAAAGATGACGCAAATAATAGTTGGTTTACAGTTGTTGGTAAAATTGAGATTGGGCGATAATTTCCTGGATCTGATTTATCACCGTTTTTTAAATAAAGGAGTTACTTTTGCGACCTTTAACTGTGAAGAAAAAGATCCATTGATAATGCTAGAATTTATTAGATGTGTTAGAGGTTTGGAAATTACGCTAGCTGAAAGTTTGAGCAACCTAGGTCCAAGAAAATCTATGCCAGTAGATTTGTTTATGTCAAGCCTCTTTAACATATCAAATACTTTTGTTTCATTAATCAAGGGAATTTCAAAAATGTCTTGATCTCCAAGTTTTGTTTCAGTGTATCTTTTCAATTTTTCTGGTTCAAAACCAGAGAACGAAAGATCATTTAACAATTTTTTCGGAATTTGCGCAAAATGTTCATTAAAAGCATTTGCAATGTCTTGTAAATTATCAAGATTTAATCCATTGTACGTGATATTAGAGGGGGATTAATTTTTATCTGATTTTGAGGCAAGCTGCTTTAAATGACCCCACATTTCTTTTGATGTAGAACTATTTTCAATTACTGTCTTATAATATGTAGATTTTGCATCAGTAATTAATGAGGTGACTTTGTTTCTCCAAAATCTCCCGGTTTATGGAATTGATCTCGTATATTCCTAGCATCATTTATTTCTGGAGTCAACCATTTAGTGCGAAATTCTGATTTCACACGCTTTGTTTTAACCTTCGCATGATTATTAAGTATAGTATTGAAAATATCATAGAAACAGTTTGAGATGTCATCAGGATCATGCAGAAGATTCAATTCATTAAAATCTGCATTGTTTAAATCGTGCAAAAAATCATTTTCATTAAAGTTTTTAAAGTCACGATATTGTATTTCAATATGTTTGCCTTTGCGTTGCATGCTGTTAGATCTTCGATAGGCACATATTGGATAATGGTCAGACATTGCTACAGGGGGTGCGGATATTTCACATATGTTAGCAGGGTGCGTAGTGTAGAAATGGTCAATAAGAGTTTTAGAGCTATTAGTAATTCTTGTTGGAGTGTTAATTAATTGCGTTAATCCCAAATCTACAATTGCAGATGACCAACTGTGCGGGGGGTCTTTCAGCATATCTATATTGAAATCACCTGCAATAATCACTTCCTGATCGTCACAGCAGGTAGCGCACTGAACTTCTCTAACAAATTCTTCTACCCAGCAGGAGGGGGCAGATGGTGGACGGTAAACTGAACAATAAAGTATAGGTTTAGAATTCTTAAGATTAATTTCAAGCCACATTGTTTCTAAATTACTAATTTCTAAATCAATTCGTCGTTTATATTTCATATCATTTGCAATAAATGTAATTAGTCCACCACCCGCCTTTCCTTTTCCATCTTTTCTTTCAAAATTATATCCATTTACATTTATAATACAGTCACTAATATTTTCATCAAGAAAAGTTTCACATAAAGAAAAAATGTCAACATTTTGTTGATCATGTAAATATAAAATTAATTCATCTAAGGATGATGTGACATAACTGCTATCTGGGGCCCCTTTTTCCACAATGAATTAAATCTAATCTACAACGATGTTTGTAGTTTTCAAATATGAGTGAATAAATACGAAGCCTTTTGAATAGTTTCAATAGTTCAGACACATTTTAATTATAAGGAATACTGCATTATCTCTGATTTTTTAGACCCCATCACAGCTAAATTCGGCCAGGTTTGTGAGAATATGTTCTTTTATGGCAAGAGAATGGGCGGGTCTTAGTACAATAGAGGGATATGCGTGTCCGAGAAGACCTTATATGGCTATTGCTATTATTTCGCACATAGTCATTGTCCAATCCGATGACAGAACAACAAAACATGCTGCATGGTTTACTACGGTTGCATTTTATCACAGACACGTGGTTTAGGTCAATTTACCTTTATAGTTTTCTACATTTCGAACGTTTATAATGGTCAGCCAAGGCTGTTTATACTTAATAATACGCATGGATTTTCAGCATTTACGGTTTTTAGGACAAGAAATGCACATGAAACTTGTATTCACTGATACTCGGGAATACGTGTAGACCTAGCGAATTGCTCAACAAACACGCTTCAAACTAATGTATATTTATCAATTGTTGTAACTGTATATAAATTTTACTGTGTATTTTACATATGTAGACCCGTTCTTTAATCTGTGACTCAAATGCATTAAAACATTATCGGAAAGCAGTAAAATTCCAAGCATGTTTCCTTAGTATTTTTATGGTACTCACTCGTAACGAACTTCATTTAGCTGATTGGTCAGTTAGAAAGTATTGCCAGTGCCTTGATTAGCATATGAATTTATTCTTATGTCAGAAAATCCATTTCCATGGATCTGTTCATAATGGGAAAGGCCAGCTAGATTTTACATTTTTTTTAATAGCATGTGAGCGCAGTTAGGTACAATTTTCTCCTTTCACATATAGGTAGATTTCATTAAAATACAGTGACCAGCCAAAGGAGAAATTTGTACCTATCTACGCCCGTATATTTTAAGGGCTTCAAAGAGTGGGGCGGGGTCAAAATTCAATAGGAATTGGATGTAAACATGATACACCTACCCAAATAAAAGATCTATATCTTTGAAATCACGTTTCTATTTTTGTTAAAAATGGTATTTCATATAGGTATACATATCAGTGATTACTTACATACAAAAATTTGAGTAAAATTCGGACATTTAATTTTTGTCAATTTTCCGGGGGCCGCAAGTCACCTCATCCTTTGGTAAAATATGACAAACATTCAAATTTACAAAATGCAGACCTTTTTTCAGAAGGCCATTCTTTGAATCACACACATTTTGTTTGTCATCATTCTGGATGTTTGTTATTGGAGAAGGGTTGTTAAGTTTTTTTTTGCCGATTTTATTTCAAAAGGGCTTTAAGTTTACATAGATCTGCACTCTCAGATTCTGAGCAATATTCATTTGACTTATTATTAGACAAAAGACAGGTGCAAACTGATTCATTACAGTCAAAACAAAGATTAATCAATGGGCGAAAATAATTTTTGACCTTGCTAATAATCGGACAGTCATTCGTATAAGCGGCACAGCTTTCATTGCCGCGATCCTACTTTGTGCAAAATTTCTGCTTGTGGCCATGTTCACCACAGTACCAACAAGTTACTTTGTTGCCGTGGCGACAGTTGCGCGAAGAATGACCATGCTCTCCACAGTAATAGCAGGTCTGGACGGAGGTGGGATTTTGATGTTTAAGAATTTGCACATGAGTACTGTAGAGCTTCAGAAGCGAAGCAGTGCCACGGTCGGACAAATGGATGCCATCTCTCCAAAAAGAAGGGGAATTCCAGTGTTTGAATGACTTACTCGATTCGATCAACACAGCACCGTACTCCTCACAAACATATCTAATGCACTTATTCACTTCGATAACATCTGCATCCCTTCTTGGAATCACTTCCGATAGGAACACTGCAATGCTTGGATTTCTTTTCTTTAAATCAGCAACTATTTCTGCAAAGTCATTCTCAATCGCATCAATGTTACGGAAATTTGCAACATCATTACCCCCAGCCTGTATAATAACACTTTGGATGGAGGACACATCAAACCTCTATAGTTTGGAACGAATGTGTGCAATACTTGCACCTCGATTTGTACTTACTTTCACACTTTGATCTAGGCTACGGGTTTTTATCCTTTGAAGAATTGAACTCCCGATGACAAGTGTAGATATAGGGTTATATTCTCTTACAGGAGGCTGAGAATTTCTTGCGATGTTGCTGCGTCTGTTAGGGGTCGATATATTTTGACTCTCTTTTGAGATGTGTACATCTGACTTTTTCTTAGTCATTTTCTTCGTGGACTGGGTGGTTTTCAACACAGGGCTGGGACTGACATCTGCATCCATTGATGTACTAGAGGTCTTTTTTTCAATAGGAGATGTACACTGGGTATGCCTTGAAATCCCATTTGTCACCGAGAATCCCTCAGTCGTAGTTTCCTTCTGTTTCACTTTTTCCCCGGGAGTTTGTGTAGAAGCATTAGAACACGGCTTTGTTTGTTTTGCTTCCATTAGCTGCTTCTTCAGCGTTTCAACTTCTTTGGTAAACATTTTCACCGTCTCGGAAAGATGTTTTATGCTTTCTGCGCTGTTACAATGGCCGCATCCCGTCTCAATACTTGATTCATTCGATTTCTTTTAGGGTCTTGGGGTCGAAGTACAGTTCGTCTGGTCAACAATAATTTTGCACTCTGTAACAGAGTCAGTGTCAGTGTGGCTCATATCTAGTTGACTGTTTATTTCATTTAGAAAATCGTTCCTGTACCAATCAAACGCACTGGTCCCTTGTATCAGAATGGTATGTGTGCTACTGTTGATTGTTACAGTCACCGAATCACATACAGATTTGTAGATGCACCCATTCTTTTATTGTTTCTGTGAAATAAAAGGAATTTTCGAAGCAGAGATAAAACGAATTCTTGTCTCTGACCATCATAGTTTATGGTCACACTTTCTGTGTTTAGCTTAACCTGAAGAAAATCGGGTATACTCCCAGAAGGATCCAGTTCATTATTTTTTCCATTAAATGATTGTGAGAGTCCACTAAATGAGTTCAAAATTGATTTAAATAAACTAGAATTTACACTCAGATCCATCATTTCATTATCAGTTTATTTTTCAGCTGGATATAGATAAGAGCTCATAAAAAACACGTCTTATCTCTCCAACAGTCTAACACATATATGAATTCTATTTGGTCTTCACTCCTTTATAAAGTAAATAAGTTACGTCCCTTTCTGAAAAAAATATAGCATAGCATATACGCCATAAACATGTCAAAAGTTTTCCCCTAAACCTTTACAAAGGACTTAAAATACAAACATTTATCTTTCATTATAAAAAGAAACAAATTCTGATTTGATTATATACAATTTAAGAAGTTTTTGAAATGAAAGAGGAGTATCGAATGTTTAGAATGTATCAAACAAAATTTATTAAAGTAGCTCAGCAGGAATATTTGTTCAGTATTGGGCAAATAAATTGATTGATTTTTACATTGCATATACATGTATAAAAAGGATTGGAAATGTGTCGGGAAAACTTGCTTGTGAAAGGACTGATTTATTTGATTTAGAATGTCACAGATATTAAATTGCATTATAGAATGATGTCAATAAACTGTTGGCTTCTTCGTCTTATCTCAATTAATGCACATTAAATGGATTAACAAACTGTATATATAATACTGAGTCTCATTTATTTATGGACCACAGTTTGTCAAATTTCATCAACCTCAAATCATTTAAATAGGAATATGGAACTTCTGTCAAGAAGTACTGACTTATCAGAAATTAGCTCAATAAATGTGCTCCTGCTCAAGGGATGTACAAATAGTCAGAAAACACAATCTCTTCCAGTTACAATTATTCATTTAGAAGAAAAGATTTTTTTAAGGGACCATTAAATTTACATTTATTCTAACGTCTTGAGATTTTGCGTTCAAACCATCACACCAAGGGTAGTGTGGGGTCAAAATGGGTGATCAACATTTTATATAGCAATATATTTTGTCTAGTCCTTCTGTCTATCTGTTAACTGATCCCATTTTCAACTTCTTACCCAGAACCACAGGGCCAATATCAACAAAACTTGCCAATAAGCATCTTTGGATGAAGGGAATTAAAAATGCTTTAAATGGAGTTTTATGAAGAGACTTAATTTTACATTCAACAGCTGACTTTTACATTTTAGTAATTGGAGTTTGTCTCTGTTTAAATTGTAGAGGTCAATCGTCGATTGTAAAAGTAAGTCTCTTCATACATGTAAAACTCCAATACATTGTGAAAATTTCATGGTATGCTTTTAAATACATCCTAAAATACAACTGGGTCAACAAAGTTTATGGGACATTTTCTGTACTTTGTGTTAATTCAAGTTTCTTCAAATCATGAACACTGGGGACAAGGAGGCACGGGGGGGGGGGTGGTCAAAAATTAAAATATAACTAGAAAGGTATAACCAAAATTTTAAAAAACCCATATTCTTAAGAAGAGCAAAACAATGTTTTGCCATATTGATATGGAAGTATCCATTGGTTGTGTAGATTGAATTTTGTTCATGAGCTCTTGGGGTAGGAAGGGGCGACGATGAGGGATCAAATTTCTACATAGAAATGTATAGATTGATAAAATCTCAAAAACAGCCAAGCCATGTTTATTCATACTGAAATTGAAGTATTATCAGGTAGTGTCAATTCAAGTCAGTGAGTGTTGAAATTCTGACCTCCACGGGTAAGGTTGGGTCACAATGGGGATCAAAGTTTTACATACTGGTAATGAAATATAGGGAATAAAAAAATTTCTCAGTATTATCAAAGCCATGATAAGGCGTTTTGAAAAGGAAAAGTTTGAGCAAATCATGACATTCTGGAGGTTACTAGGACGGGGCAACTTTCGGGGATCAAAGATTAATAAAGGAATATATATTTTAAAAAAATCTTAAAATTATGCTGAATAAAAGAGCAATTGGTTATATTTATATGAAAGCATCCTCAAGCTGTTAACAATTCAAGCCCCCCCCCCCCCCTTCCGTACACTTTTCAACACTTTACTGATTTGTTCTTTTTGTGCTGATGAGCTCTGTCGCCCATTTGCCTCTTGCTTCTTTTTTATACTTTACAAACAAATTCTGAGTCTTATGAGTGCAGGATGAAAACTATTAAATACTTCAATGAGTACCGGTAAATTAGATTTCTTGTTTATTCAAGTATATGTACCAATTTTATCTCAAAGATATATTATAATAATTATTTCTTGTACTATTATGGGCTCTAAATTAGAAATAAAATGTTCTGTTCTGTACAGGTATTTTAATACTTCTATAATTTTAAAGATCCTCAGTTAATGCAAAAGCTAAAAAAAATATTTGGAAATTGTAATTTTAATTTGTTTGATAAATGCATGCTAAAAACAATTCATGAGATGTGGATGATGTTTATTTCATGTATTGGATGACTTTCACTTCCCCTGAATCGAACAACCCTACCCACACCCTCCCCTCACTGTCCACACTCAGTCCACTAGGACGCTCTAGTCCACAATTATCCACACATCTCAGGAACTGTCCATTCTGATCTAGGATGTGTAGACAGTTATTGAGATAATCAGCCACAATGATGTGACCCATGGAGTCTGTCACTATTTGGGATGGATAGAATGATTTCTTTCCCCCTGGAGGTTTGTCGTTGTATCTGAATCTGACTTTTCCTGTCCTGTCCACCACTACCACTGTGTCAGCATTCTGATCAGAGGCCACTATGTCTCCATTGTTGTTCTCCACCACAAACACTTGATATTTTCCTCCTTGATAGATTGGATCTCCATGTTCATCTTTATCTATTTCCTGTGTAACTCTCTGTCCCTGATAACGGACTATTTTATAATGACTATTATCAGTAGTACACATACTAACTAGGATGTCCCCTGACCTGGTACAACACAGTTCTAATGGATGCCAGCCCCTTGGTGTGGTGATCAGTGTCTCTGTCTTCCCATCTCTGACAATGTTCACAGTTCTATTGGCACTATCACTGTATATCAGTTCTCCCTGTCTTGACACTATATTGTCATCAGGGAATTGAGTAATACATGTACTGGTGACAGTGAGAAGTCTGTGTCAGTGTGTCATATTTGAGTTAAATCTGTTACCAGAAAGTGAGAGAGAAAGAGACGAACAGGGAGAGAGGTTGAGTTAGCGAGAGGAAGAAAAACTCAGATAGAATAAGGGGAAAAAAATCTACCATTATAGCGAGGTATGAAACTTACAGTATATTTGAGATAACGTACAGTATTCAAGCTAAAGAGTCCAACAAACAATACAAAATAGGAGCAGAGCAAACACGGACCTCCAAAACACCAGATGTCATGGAGGAGTGAGCATCCCCTGCTGATCGTTCACAATAAATTTAGATGAAAATAACGTAAAGTATTCTATTTTTTTTTAAAAAGTAATTCAGATTCTTTTAATTAAGAATTCATTTACATTTTTAGAGAAACCTCAACTTCTAAAATCGCAACACTTTCCTTCTGTTTTCTGAGTTTGAGCACAGAATTTGCAGTTAAATGTAATCAGTGATTTCTTTCATCCTGACCTGTCATACTTTGTTTCTTTATTTTCTATCACTACATGTATAAACCCTTAAAATTTTTATTGCACCATTCTACAACTGAAGTGTCTCTACCAACATCGTTATGTGACTTAAAGCTATTCAACACTTTTTGACCCCCAGACTTTACAGATTGACTTGTAAAATTACAAAGAATTTAATATTTACATTGTAAAAAAAATTTTGTATGCAAGGAGATGTGTCAACAAATTTTGAGATTCACTTGGAATGTCAAAAAAACGTATTTGATATGTGCACTTCTATGACATAAAACATAGTAAATGCCTTATATATAGATAATAATAATGGTTGTAAAATGGATTTACTGTCAAATCCCATTACCGAATAGTCCAGATACTGAGTACTTGATACTAGAATATTCCACGTCTCGAGGTTTTCTAGTTAACAGTTTAAATGTTTACAATTTTAGGTTTGTAAATGATATCAGGTAAAGATGACAAAATTAATTTCAGGTATATATTGTAGGTGGAGTCCCAATTTAAAATCTAAAACTTAAAAAATGTAGAGGGTAAGCTTTAATTTTTTGTTTCTTTCAGCTCCCTACAGTTTTGATAGGGACACCCTGTTTTCAATACTAGAAAAAGAGAAAGAGAAGGTGACGGCAAAATTAGAAGAATTCGCCCAGCTTCTCAGAGACGCCAAGGTAAATTGGTCGTATATTGTTTAACATCCCTCTCGAGAATTTTCACTCATATGGAGACATCACTACTTGCCGGTGGAGAGCTGAAAACTATGTCCTATACTCGGCACTTGAGCAGTGAGGGGTCTTTTACGTACCTATACTTACTGATACACGGGACTTTGGTGTAAACAGTCTCATCCGAATGACCGGTATTCACGCTCAACATTGGGAATAAAAGCGCGACGTAAGGATCAACTCCTTACTTCACGACTCTAGACAAGACGCTCAAAATACTGCCATGCAAAAGTAAAAAGTTATCCGTCTGTGTAAAAAAAAAAAAAAACGTGAATCGATTGAGAAAGAATCTTACAAAAAGAACTATAGCGGTGCATTTTAAAACTGTGTATTCTAAAAACAAGATATTTTTCTGATAAATATAAACAGAAACATGTATATTTTGATGTCAAATATATATCTCTATATCCAGATACTATCTCCTCTTAAAAGCGAGTTTCGCATTAATTTTTTTTTACTGAATTATGTCATATACAGATATATTCGAATTCTGGAAAAGTGGATCATGAATCGTGAATTATGATTTTAATAATATATGACTGAACCCAAAGAAGTATGCTGTTTTATTTTAATTTTGAAGTCTGGTTCCTTTATTTGGAAAAAAGTATAATCTAACAAACAAACTTGATGATAAACGTGAAAGCTAACCTTTCAATCTTCAAATTCATGCACTTACTTATGCAGCAATAAACCATCATCATCTGATTCGATACGCGTGAGCATGCTCTGTGTATGAACAGTTTCTAGAAGGAGGTAGTTTATTGACAAACAAGTTGATAGTAAAAAACTAACAGAAGTCTCGTTTAAAAATCAATTCGTAAGTTCTATGTTCGATATCATGTCCTTGTCAGCAAATACAATTTATCACGTCATTTTTTTAGTGGCTTGCCTGATAGTTGGTTGTCGTTTATAGTCAACAATATATCAAAATGTAAACAAAGACTCTTTTTAATCCTTTAATCTGAAAGTAGGACCACGAGATTTACAAAATTATTGTATCTTTGGCAGAGGAATATGTCGACACATATATAGATCACACAGCCTCACATTTAAAATTATATTATAGTTTTTGTCATATCCATGAACACGCAAAGGATAAATTCAGTATATACTAATGTACATGTACCTTTTGGCTTCAAAATATGTTGATGCAGACGTCGGCCAGATTGATATGATGTACAATTTTCTTGTGTTCAATTTTTTGTACAATGTACAAAATCAGAAAATTTAATACTCGAAAGAGAAAGTCTTTGTCCATTTAATATCAAAAAGGGCTCGGTTGAACACTGGCAAAGAACTATATCCCTACCCTGTAATTTAAGATTAATGGTTAGAACCATTTGAATAGCATTTACTAGTAGTTTTGTAAATAATTTTTATTTTTCAACACTGGAGAGGAGTTATGATTTTGTACGAATCAAAATGTCAATTAGTACATAACCGTTTACAACTAGAGATAGTATGTTAAAATGAAAGTTTAATACTATAACAATTTACTGTTACATTCATTTTTACAGATAAATGGCACTGTTAAGAGCGTTCATTCAGCCAGCCCCGGTGAGGGAATCTGTAAAATGGCAAAGGAGGTGGAGGCGGATCTAATTATTACAGGGACACGTGGTATGGGGACCATTCGTCGTACGTTACTGGGCAGTGTCAGTGACTATATACTACACCACGCCCACGTCCCCGTCATTGTGTGCCGTGACTAGATCTAACAGGTCAGTCACGTGATTAGTAATCCAAACAGTTCAGTCACGTGACTAGATCCTAACAGTTCAGTCACGTGTTAATTAAATAACGGAAATAAGAATATGTAATGTTCTAATAGATATGTTTGTAACCAGACAGATGCACATGTGCCATATACGTGTACTTCACGTAGATATCTGTAAGAATGTAAATGTGGTGTTTATGTTATATTTGTTACAATCTAGAAATGTGATTCCAAACTCTTTATGTTCTTAGTTCATTCATATAATGAGAAAACAATAAATAAAGATACAATTTTTTGACTGATTGTGATTAAATTTACAATATGGTAAAAAAAGATACCTTTCTATGTTTAAATATACTGAAAGGAAAAAGACTCGCAGTGTAAACTTTTGAGATAAAACTCTTTTTTTACTTTTTCATATGTATTTCCAAGAATTTCTTACATTTAAAATCATCCTTGATAAAAGTGAAACCAAAATCGTAAGTGATTTTGACTGTCAAATCATGATACAACTGCAATCCCTTTAAAGTTAAAATCTGAAGAAGAAGGTATGGTTTTAGCTTTATTGCGCCCTAAAAATGTAATGACATCAAAAAGTTTTGAAACTGGCTTAAATATTAGTTAAATAGATGGCTCATAAAGCAGGAAAGAATATGGCATGAAGGTTTACCATTCTGCAAATGTGACCACATTAATGTGAAGCATTTCTCTATTTTCAACAGAAAAAGCCTTAAAATGGCACATTTCAAGGGTGATTTTCCTTTAGAAAATAGTGTCCACAGCTGTCGCCCACGTTAATTTTTCGATATTTTGTGCAAAATTCAATAACTAATCACATATCTCAAGATCTTTGTGGGCGATGCCTGTGAACAATGTTATCTGAAAGAAAATTCCATTGAAAATTGTTGTCTTCTGCAACTTTTTAAGAAAATACGGGAAAATGCACATGTTTATGACGTCATAATTAGCATTCAAAAACACATGTGAGAAAAATGACTTGTATGCTTTTTCTGCATTGAATTTCAATTATTTAAAAAGCATGAGTTTTCAACTTTTACACCAGTTTCATTTTTTAGAAAATCACAGGGCAAAATTTGTAAACGGGGTACATTTTTGACAAAAAGTTGATTGAAACAAGAATATCAGCAGCTCTCGTTTAAAGTCATCATTTATAAGTTCTATGGGCGATACAATTTGAGCATTAAACTTTTTTACAATCAAATGTTTCTTTAAAACAGTGTGAACTGATATGTTAGACAAATTTGCTATGTAACTGAAGTCAATAAAACATTTTCCGTTAATTTACCGATCATGACAAATAGCACATTGGTTGTTGTATGTCCTTGTTGACAGGGGATGTTCACTCCTTTTGATGCCCATTATATAATTTTTTTTTTTGTTTGTGTGAACTTTTGATAAATTGCTGTAAATTTCCTATTTCTCCATTTTTTTCATATACAAAATTCAGCTTTGGTTATTTGATGTTTTATATATGACTATATTTTTAACGCAGTGTCTCAAGTAGCCCTTGTTTTCCAGCTTCCCACAATGAAATTATGCGATGAGAAGTGGCCACATAAACTGTTATCAATTCATTAAAGATTCAATAATTAGAGAAAGTCAAGCTTAATGTTGTATGATTTCTATGTTGTATGTCATAGAGCTGATGACATTATGTATTGAACGCCCCTCGTATACTCTGCATGCAGTTAACGAACGTATATTGCTGCATAAGTAAAGGAAGTTGACGATAGAAAAGTTAATCATCACGTTTATCATATAGCTTGGTTATTAGATTAGTATTTACGTCTTTTTAAGTAAAATATCCAAGTATGAAACAGATGTGTCAGACTGTGGTATCATTTATCTCAAAGCTCATCAGGATATATCGTGTCGATGTGGGGATGGAAATTACTATTGTTAATTGACAAAACGTCGTCGATATCTAAATGTCGAGTTGAAGGCCACAGAAGGTGTTTTCTTCTTTTCACGCATAATGTTTTGCTCAAATTTTACTTCATATGAATATGAAAATAGGTCTGCTTATAACGGAGGGAAATTTGTACCCATGAGAATTCCAATAGATTGTAGGAATACAGGTTCCCAAAAACCACATAGATATTGTCAATCAGAAATTCAAGCATCTCTTTTATGTCAACTTCATAGTATTTGTTTGTGCAATCAGAACGTGTTTTAAAAAAGTAATTTTGTACATGACCAATGAACAGGTAAGTACATTTACGAGTTCCATTTTAATTTGAAAAGAAGCTGTCGATGATATCAAAAAGCCTGCACTTTAATTTATCGTGTGTAATACTTGTGTATAAAGTTGAATAGTTGTAAGATTTCAAAGAATAAGTGAATGTACATGACATATCATATTTCAGATAAACATTATTCTCCATTATAAGGAAAATAAGTAAATGTCCCTTTTTAAAGAAACCATAGCATGCATGCCATAAACATTTTAAGAGTTTTTTTCTCTAAACCTTTAACAAAGGACTTGGAATACCAACATTTATCTTTCATTTAAAAAAAAAGAAATTATAACTTTCAACTTTTTGGAACAAAAGAGGAGTGTCCGATGTTTAAAATGTTTAAAACAAAATTTTCTGATGTAGCCTAGCTGGAATATTTGTTCAATATTGGGCAAACAAAAGATAGGTTCTGATTGACTTTAACATTGCAAAATATGTATAAAAAGGATTGAAATGTGTCGGAAAAACGGTTTCTTAATCAGTAAGCATGAGTATTAAAAGTAAATTATGAACTTTGAGCCATGCATGCTTTAAGGTGGGATATCCATCTGATAAGTGAGATAACTCTTCTCATAAGAGAGATAACTTTCTTCAGACATTTTGTCATGAAATTCAGTAAATTGTCATGTCAGGGTCTACAAGTTTCCTTCGTAAGGACCATTTTAAAGTGAACGCAATCACACGTATTCTATCGTACAAATGTTGATTTCTAGTTTCTATTGCTAGTATATTTATTAATTATTTATAATAGTTTACTTAAAAAATTACTCTCAGTTCCTTTAAACAGTGTAAATTGAGAAATCTCTAGCTCTTAAAGTATAATTCTTTTAATTGTACATAAATTTCAGATGCAGTTTTGTTTATAAACATTTAATTAATATTTTGTTTCATTAAAAATATTTTCAAGGGCGATAATGGAACAATAACTCTTGTTTATAGATGCGTGTTATTTTACATGCACAGAAAACAATTTGTTATTCTGATTTAAAAAGCAGTGCTTCAGTATGTTTTTCATGATGGGAATTAGATAGGTATGAGAGTAAATTTTATTTTTATATTTACCTCATATTTCTAATTTAATTGTGAGATAAGAAATAATTAATCTTTCTATTTACCATATCAAATTTTCTTCACACCATGATTTGACATATTATTTATTTCCGAAAAAGTAAGCAACGCCACAATTTGTCAACATTCAATAAAGCCAAACCATTGGCATTAGAATATGGATTTTATCTCAAAAAATACTGACGTAATATATAGTTGGCTCAATAAATGTGTGGAGATATACAAATGGTTAAAGGATGTTCAAATATGTCAGAAAATGCAATCTTTTCCAGTTATACAACTAGAAGACCTAAAGAAAAACCAAAATATTGGTACATGGGGTACAGTAAAACATATATACATTTTATACAAACTGGTCAGAGGTACAAAAAATATAATATATACAATACAGAATATGTTACAAAATGACAAAAAATGAAAACGAGAGAGAAACAGGCAATAAGTATCATATAAAGAGAGCAGGTAGAGTCATAAATTTTTAGAATAAACATACATTATTTTTTTCAGAATTTGTTTGTTTTTAGTTGACATAAGTTCTGTAAATTTAATAATATTCGGTCTACTAGAATAATGTTTACCTTGGAATTTTTTTCCTTTCATTTTCCAAAGCTTTGCATTCTAGAATATAGTGAAATTCATCAGCAATTTGACCTTTACTACAAAGTGTGCAAAGTCTTTCAGTGGTATACCACACCACCTTCCAGTTTCTACTGGTAAATGATGGTTTGTGGTGCGAAATTTTAATATAATTTTTTCTAAATTTAGGCGATAATTTACAAAGATAGTTTTCGAATCCAAAGTTTTGTTTCTGATTCTGTAATTTTGTCCTTTTGAAGAATTATTTATATCACTGAACCAACTTTGAATAAATTGATCTTGTAGTATTTGCTTAACAGTAGCACTTATCCATTCATAATTAATACTAGCACCTTGTAGGTTCCATACATTTGATAAGCCACACATGTTACAGATTTTCTGTATAAAGTTTAACCAAGGATTTGTTAGATTTCCATCAATAAAGTTTTAGTTTATATTTTTATAACAAATTTACAATTTTTTTTTGCGGGCCGTAAAAAAGTTTTGCCCATTAATAAATAATTCTACTTTATATTGATATATAAAGAGGAAAACGACCTGTTTCACCATAAACCATATATGATGGCGTGGAACTTTTTAAATTAAATACATGCTTTAAGAATTTCAAATGTAAACGTTCAATAACATCTAGATTTTCATAACCCCATACTTCAGAGCCATAGAATAAAACTGGCATAACAACTTTATCAAAGAGATCAAATTGGCAGTCGACTGATAATTTAAATTGTCTGATTTTTCTGATAATGCCGTACATGTGCTTGTTCATACAGATGTTTTTTGTTTTACGAAAAGAACCAGTACGTGAGAATACAACGCCTAAGTATTTAAAATCTTTCACATTTTGTATAACTAAATTGTCCATTTTGTCTCCATTTTGATGACAATAATTTCTCATATTAATCATTGACGTTTTTACATCGATAAATCCATTGGGTGAGCAAATGCATTAAAATCTATTTAATTTCCGATTTGATGCTTTGCATCAATTTTACTTGCTCCTTTATAGATTTGCCAAGTAGAACATTTTTTTCAAAATGCTACTCCTCCTACAGTTTTGGTTTGATTTCAATATAACTTGGCACACTTAAGTTGACTACACTAAGATACATAATTTTGTGTATTGGTTTTTGATAAACAGTGTTGCCGTGGTTACTAAAAATAGAAAGTTCTAGAAAAAAATTTCTTTGAAAATGCTACTCCTCCCACAGTTTTCGTCTGATTTCAATATAACTTGGCACACAAGTAGACTACACTAAGATACATAATTCTGTGTATCAGAGTTTGATTTCGATGAATGATGTTGCCTTGGTTACTAAAAAAAAATCTGTGAAATACTTTCAAAATGCTAATCCAAATATAATTCGCACCATTTACGCACAGCCTTAGTTTTTTGCAATCTGGATTTGCAACGGTACCAGTCCCACAGTTTTCGAATAGGTGCAGCAACAATGCTACTTCGCTGGGGTTCTCAGAAATTCAGATCCAAAATATGGGTAGATGGCGTTCAAATGCATTCAAAAAGTGCATTCGCATTCCTACACTCAATTTGTGAGTCCTCACCCTGCTCTCTTATTGAAATGTAACCCTCTTAATGTTAAGTCATGTCATGCAAACAGGGGTTGCATGCTAATTTTTGATTTGGTTTTTCCTTTTTTACCCAAGTTCATTCTTGTTACCCTCCGGTCAGGGGTTGGAAGGTGAGTCATTGGCTTAACAGTCAGGGGCTGTAAGTCAAGTAGTTGTCATGTTAGGATTAGCTAGTGTTCTAATTGTACATATCATTGTATTAGGGTGCTAAGCAATAATGGAGGCATTTTAAGTGTGTTAAAGTCGCATGTCTCACCACATTTCTTCAATTTGTAGGATGGGTTTTGTTGGATGGGGCGTTAACAAGCTAGCCAATATTTGCGCTACCATTGACTCAGCAAATTTTGACTACCTTGTTAAGGTGGCGATGTAACGCCCCATAACATATTTTGCATTATGTAATGTTATTGTTTTTTCTAGTCCCATTAATCTACTACTACAAGTATTTTTTACTTTTTTACTTAAACAAATACATTTCCATGTTGTACATAATTTATTTAGCAGATGCAGAATATGTTCATGTAATATTGTATTTTTAGCCTAGTTGCATGCTTTTTGATTGAGCATACTGTGTATTTCATGCAACAGGCTTTCATGTATATTTTATTTGTTTATTTTCATTTATATTCATAAATGACCTATTTTATCTTTATGGAGGAGTTGTTCTATTTCTTATTATGAGGGTAGGCAGACAGACATAAATACATTATACAATAAGTAAATTTGCATTTTTTTTTGCATTACGTGATCTGTAGCGTTATGGTCAAAGACAATATATAAAACCATAACACTACATATCTGCAGCAAATATGGAAGCCACTAGAGGGTGCAGAAGTCGGACTTTTTCCAGAATTTCCCAATTCTGGTGGAATTTCATCACATTTGAAATACATTTCTCATAGGAAAACATTGAGCACAAGCTTACCTATCTGAGATTTTTACACATAAACTGCATCTGATATTAGCACAGACACCTGACGTTACTTTTTTTTCTTTTAATAAAAAAATACACATACCTAATAATAAGCTTATCATTAGGCAAGGGTATTCTTTTTTTATTAAAAGAGAAATAAGTAATGTCTGGTGCCTGTGGATATTATTGTGTAAAATGTATAAATCTGGTAGATAGGCAAGCGTGTGCTTTGTTTTTTATTTTAAAAAAATTTAATATCTTTACAGCTTTAATTTACATATTTTGTTAGGAATTTAAGTGATGTATTCATTTACAAGAAAGCATCTAGGATGTAAATAATTTTTTTTTAATTTTCTTCGAGAAAATACCAAAAAAAAAATCATAAAAAATCAAGAGCTAATGGCCTTTCAATGTTGAAATCAATATATAAAAAGGTTGATTTCATAGATCTATAAAATTAAAAAAAAGTTGGTGTGGCATTCCTTCGTTATACAATATATAAAAATTATTTGAAAATTGTAATTATAATTTCTTTGATAAACACATGCTAAGAAAATTTAGTAAGTAAACAGTAAATATTTGGTGTTTATTTCATGTACTTAATGACTTTCATTTCCCCTGAAAAAAACAACCCTACCCACAATTTCCCCTCACTGTCCACACTCAGTCCATAAGGATCCTCAAGCCCACAATTATCCACACATCTGAGGAACTGTCCATTCTGATCTAGGATGTGTAAACAGTCATTTTGACAATCAGTCACAATGATGTGACCCATGGAGTCTGTCACTATGTGTGTGGGACCAAATGATCTCTCTCCCCCTGGAGGTTTGTCGTTGTATCTGAATCTGACTTTTCCTGTCCTGTCCACTACTACCACTTTGAAAGCATTACGATCAGATGCCACTATATCTCCATTGTTGTTCTCCACCACATACACTCCGTATTCTCCTCCTTGATAGATTGGATCGCCATGTTCATCTTTATCTATTTCCTGTGTCACTCTCTGTCCCTGATAACGGACTATTTTATAATGAATAAGATCAGTGTTTTTCATGCTAACTAGGATGTCCCCTGACCTGGTACAGCACAGTCCTGATGGAAGCCAGTCCCTTGGTATGGTGATCAGTGTCTCTGTCTGCCCATCTCTGACAATGTTCACAGTTCTATTGGGACCATCACTGTATATCAGTTTCCCCTGTCTGGTCACTGCAATGTCATTAGGGAATCGATTACATAAACTGGTGACAGTGTCTTTTACAGCTCCATGTATGTCCACACAGGATATCATTTTGTCTGTTCCACTAACCCAAGCTTTATCTGATCCTACACAGGCCACTTTAAGTAAGTTTTTAACATTTGTTGGAATGTTGGCAATCAATCTGGCTTCTTCTAATAATTCTTTAACAGATAAATCTGTCAGACTGGATAGTGATGTCTGTGTCAGTGTAGCCTTGTATTCTCCTAATTCTATACTGAGTTCTCTCCCTAGGACTGTGTTTGTTTGAAGAGAGGGCAATGATAAATCAGGTATTTGTGGAATGTTTCTGTATTCCTTCAGTTTCGATTGGTAGTTGTTGACACCAGACACTTTGTTGGACTTAAGGATTTCTTTGTTTTCTTGAACAGTTTTGATCATACTAGAATTCTGACTTCTGAGTTTTGACTGGGATGATTTTAGAGTTGTAATTTGATGATTTCTAAGTGACTGGATCAGGGATTCCAGTTTGTTAAAGATGTTGTCCACCTCTAGGTGCCATTGTTTTCTTTGATCTTTGGTCTGTTTCTGTAAATCTGTAAATTGGGCTATAGATTTGGAAATTTTGTTTTCTGTGTCTGAATCCTGTGTTGTGGCCTTCAGGATAATGCCCTCGATTTCTCCAGTTTCTTCTTTAATTTTTTGTCTCTTCAAAGCTACGGTTTTATCCATGTCCTCAAAAACATGACCTTTATGTTGACCAGTGAGACATTTGATGCAGACTGGGACATCACACTGTTGACAGTGGGCCTCACATCTCTGGTGGGAATGAGATGTACACTGAGGGAACACAAGCTGTACTGTACGCTTTGTGAAAGGAACAATGTCATGCTTCATGGACTTGAGGCTCTTGACATGCTTATTGATGCAGTCTTCACACAGACCGACTTGGCAGCTGTTACAGAATTGTTGGACAGGTTTGGCACAAAGGTCACAAGTTATGAGTTCCTGTGCCTGGCTAGTGGCAGTGGCCATTTCTTTTCCTACATTATAGTTATATCTGAAAAATAACAAGCTGATAAAATAAAGAAGCGATGCATATAATAATATGATATATTATCCTGTTTTATGGTAGATTCTAGCTGCATTAATGTAGCCCTCTCCGATTTTTTTATCTGATATTTTTTGGAGAGTGCTCCATCCCCCCCCCCCCCCCAAGAAAGGAGAGGGCTACATTATTGCATCTAGATATATCCATCATATTTAATTAATTAATCCACTACCTTTAATAATAAACAAAACAAAAAAATTCTTGCGCTGTATTAATAATTTATATATAATATTAAATCCTAATTTGAATACATATATATCCCTAGCAGTCTACTACAATTGTGACCATATTGTGTTAATTAATTCCAGGTATAGCTGGTATTTGTGATCAGGTGATGTTTGTGTGTGTGTGAGAGAGAGAGAGAGAGAGAGAGAGAGAGAGAGAGAGAGAGAGAGAGAGAGAGAGAGAGATAAAGAATAAATATATACGTTGTAACTATTAAAATGAGCTAGTCATAGATACATACTCATAGTTTCAGGTGTTTCTGTTGAAGTATTTCAGCTAACTTTTTTTTACAACTTTCGGTTTGTATTTCTTCTTCCTGGTAGCTTGTTGTCACGTGACAGGCGTTGTTACCTGACAAACAAAATTTCTGTGTCAACCATTTGTATGTCAAATAAAGGCTATCTGTAAAAAATTGCAAAATATAAAAACAACACTTCGAAATATATAAAGCATAACCGAAATGCAAATGGAATTAAAGCGAATCTTAGCGGCAACATCTCAATACATATATATATATATTAATGAGGGAAACGTGATTTATTTGTGAAAAGAAGATTTTTCCATTGCATGAATTCTATCGAGGCTTAAAATCTAGTTAACAACAATTGATTGAAATTCTAGTACTGCCATCAGGCAGTTGTCCCCTTGTTTTGTGAAATAAGAGTAATGAATAGTGTCTTTGAGTAAAATAATGATACTGATGGGGTTGGAAGCATACCTTTCAAAAACGATTATGTGTTTTTGCAAAGAGAAAAAAAAATACTTGAAGGTCCTTGTTTCAGATCATTTTTTTAAAATAACTTTTTCTATTCAATTTTATAAGGGACTCGACAAAGATAAAGAACATATTGCTGTAGTTTTTAGGTGACTTCTGTTTAATTCTAGAACGGGGGGTGGGTGGGTGGGTGGGGTGGGGGGGTGTCAAGTCAGATTATTTATGGAAATGCCTCTACATAAATAATATTTAGTTTTAGAATGAAAGGAGATATTAAGGATAAATAACACAAACAAACTTTTTTCAGAAATCAGCATTATTTTTCATAGATTTACAGTTTAATTGACATCCTGAATAATGTTTACCAAGTAGAGTGAGAGAATTATATAAGATTTTGTCATAAGGTTAAAAAATTGTACAAAATTTTGTATGGAATTATATACAAAGCAAAACAAAATCTCATATCTAAGCACCAAGGGAATCCTACGATTTCTTAATATTTCAGGGATTTATTATTTATGTCATTTCAAATCAAAATCAGTCAAAAAATATATATCAACCCGCGCATCCATTTTTTGTTTGTGGTAAGTACCCTTAAGAATAAGACGTAAATTTAGAATATATAGGAATAATAGGGTATGATATGGAGTTCTCTATCTTCCTTCAACCCAACCCCCTGTCTTGACAAAGAGGTAGGAATCTTCACTTTCGGTTGAAATAGAATTTTATATTGCACATTCTTCCATTGTTTGCTGTGTTTATCTTAAAATATAAAGAGATAACGAACAGTTTTAAAGCTCAAAAATCCATAAAGCAATAAAAATCAAGAGGAAAGCAAACATGGACCTCCAAAAAATCAGAGGTAGGATCAGGCGCCATGGAGGAGTGGGCATCACCTGCCGACCGGTCACACCCGCCATGTGCTCCTTGTCATGATTGGGAAATAACAAAAAAATCGTATCTACAATTCAGTTCAGTAAATTATGATCTTACAATTAGAATGAAAAAGTGGTATGCTACAGCTCATGTCATATTCAGATTTCCGTTGCGGCTTGAAAGAATTTTTAGCTACCTGTGCTTGCCCAAATGCTTCTTGTTAACTATACATTTATTTTCAGTATAGGATCTTGACAGTCAAAATTTTTACATCCACCAACAACTTCAGCTCTATCCCAATCATCAAGATTAAATGGTGTACATTCGTTATCATATCTGTTTCTATTGTAGATTTCTATGCATGTACCAGACTGTTAATATTTTGCTTCCTATCTGCTTTCTGAGAATTCTCCAAAGTTTCATACATAAACAATAAGGCTCTGTTAATCCCATTAGTAAGCAGTAGTAAAGCTCTGCTTAACACTTTAGTAAATCCATAAATTGCTCATTGAATGTATAGAGTGGGTCTGGATGACGAAATACCCTAAAGTAAAAACAAATTTTCTTTCCATCCGACAGTTTTCACTAAATCGGAGCTGATCCAAGAATTAGAAAGATCACATCAACAAATTGTTATGGTTCTAGCCGACAAGGCTTGTAACGCAGCTTCTTTGTTTGCAAGGATCATTATTAAACTGTATTATAACTCGGTTTTATTCCTACCTTTTAAAATCTTACTTATATCTGCAGTTCACTTTCTAAAGATTTTTTTTTTTCAGAATCACATTTCAGTATTTAGAAGATTTAATATTCATGTCAACCAAGGCAAGTTTGATATATTCTGTATCATAATCATTACTGGACTCCTACACTGAATAAATATCCTTACAAATAGAGATACATTACTTAGTACAACACATGCTTACTAAGACCCAATTCCTAATCCTTACATAAATATAAACTACTTCTGGAGGAGAAACTTTAGAAGTTTTGTGCAACTGCATGCTCTACAAGATGTGGGATCTCAAAACTCCAAGAACTATTAGAAAATTGAAAATCGACAATTTGTAAAATTAAAGACAACACGTAGGATGCAAGATTTATTATATATTTTTACTGAGTATAGACAACGAGAGGCAACTCACAATTAAATTGTAAGAGAAACAAGATGGAATTCCATTTATCCAAGGTCAGCTTGCCTTATTTATGTATTGAAATTCTGTTATCACCTGCCTAAGGTTTTTCATGTCTTCAAACCTATTTACCATTCAATATCATGCTCTGTTATCCATCAGGTTTTAAACCGAGACAGGCGGATAAAGTGATTTTATCCTGGATTTCAATAACCTAGTTTAAAGTCGACATTTTGTACATTCTTTAATCGTAATAATGACCTTGAACACAAAACTACTCTATTATTGGGTCATATTTCGCTTGAGTTGTTTCTTACCGATATTTTATTAGGCCTTTGTAATCATATTGAATTTGACTGTGGAACGTCCCGTCTTCCTAACTGTTCGTCTGGCTGGTGACAGGGGATTTTTTCTCCCTCTAGGAATTTTATAACTGATCCAACCTCTAAAATTGTAGGGGATCTGAGTTTTTTCCTACTCTCAAATTTGCATTCTTTTTTGAATTTTTGAGATCGACCAATGCTCGTTCTCTTTAAACTTTTCAATATGCGTCATGTATGTTTTATTGTACGGCTTAGCATGTCTTTGTGTTTTCTTTCACCTGCATAGGACAAACTGAAGGAGTATCCCTATGAATGAACATTGACAGACTCTGTTTTAAGGCGAAGTCGTATCATGTTTGGATGCACTGATCTTACTATATTTCTATAGACAAATGGATGATGAAGCAATGCGAAGTAACTTTCTGTCGGAAGCCTGTCCTAAAGAGACAAAGCGCTGTATATCACTGGTGTTCTAACTGTCCCAGTATTACAGAAACACCTTTAATATAAACAAGCTGGGAAATGTTGAACTTTCTTTGATGTTCAGAATTCAACCTTTCTGCAATCAGCCTTATCAATCTTAATATTTTTTTTCAACGCTTAATTCAACAGTTTTGTGGAATTTTTATCAATATATTTAACGTATGTATTTTGCATTCATATAAAAAAAGAAATATTTTTATGGTTTTTGAAAAAAAGTTCGTATCATCAACCTTCCTTAAGACATATCATACTTATGCATACTTATTCATGTATATTTATCACTAATTTACAAATAATCAAAATTCAATTCCACGAAGAATTATTTTCTTTTTTGGTTTTGAACCTTTAAATTCCCCTAAACAGTAAATAAAGTTATATATCGCATGGTTGAATAATTTTGGCTATTAAGGCGACAAAGGTGTACGAGACGTTTTTTAGTTTAAATCTATAAGGAGCAATGAAAATATCACGTGAAAAAAATAATATAAGCGACACTCAAAGACTTGGATTTCACTGTTGAATAATTTTTCGATATTGAAGTGAGAAATTTATATCAAAAGTTCTTCAATTTAAATTTGTTAAAAGTAAGAATAATGTTTTTAAAAATTATAAGTGAATCTCATGTTTTACATTGACGTAAAAGTCCGTAAAGACATTTTTCCAATAAAAAGATAAATGACTATTTTTTAGAGGTAATTTGATCAGAAACGTGATGTCCATCACTGACCACTTCTTAAATCTCAAAAATAGGATTTTAATTAAATTTATCAAAAGAAAACTCCCCCTCAAGGTGCCTATGGCAGTTTGGTTTCTTTAATGACAATAACCTTGGGATTATTGTACTACCTTTATGACCTTCATGTTCACCTTATTGCCAGATAATGAAATCAAGTACCTCCTGAAATTCAATTAATCGACTACGGGAGACTCACAAATTTAAAGGCAGAGCTGTATTATCCTAAACAGGAAACCGAGAAGTGTAAATAAAAGGAAGGTTTACAAAGGAACGAGAATTAATCTGAGTAAAAAAACAGAGATTCATATTTCATTACTTAAAGCCATAGTTCAATGACTTAGCTTGAGACCTTCAAGAACCTTTACTTTCATGTTGAAGTTTGTCCAAGAACATAAAACATTGATAATGAAGAAGATTCAAGCGCAGTGTAGATAATTATTCGATCCTTTAGTGCAACCTTACAATTAATCCTTGGACCATAAATTCAAGAACATGCATCTAGAAGTTGTTTCTTAATACGATTGCACACATAGGATACACCTATGCTATGTAAATATCAAATATAGATCAGGTGAAATGGATGATTGAATATCCATTACAGACCCATTACTCACAAAGAACTCGCGATGTAGGATCCATAAGCAATTCAATATGAAAATAATTCAGTAAAATATATGGAGATAACAAACAGTGTTCAAGCTCAAAAGTCCATTTAACAATGCAAAATAGGAGCAAATTATATACACACACCTCCAAAAATATCAAAGGTGATATCAGGTGCCATGGAGGGTTGAGCATTCCCTGCTGATCGATCACACCCACCTTGTGCTAATTGTAATGATTGGAAAATGTTCAAACGATAAGCTAACAACCAGTATGAAAACGTCAGTTAGCATTTGACTCATTGATAGTTAATTTGTGTTTGCTATATCGACCATAGACTTCTTATATTCTTGTTTCAATTAATTAGTAATTAATTTACCTTTTTTCAGAAATTGTTCATTAACAGGTCATGTTCTTGCGTATCAATTGAGATAAATAGACCCCATATGCAGCTGATGAGAATATTTTGCTGAAAAAGAAAGAGAAGTTAACAACTGAAAAGTTAAATCATCACGTTTATCATAAAGCCTTTTCAAGTAAAATATACAAAAACGAAACAAAGGGATCAAACTATAAGGAATCTTTTATTTCAAGCTTAATTCAAAGTTGGGTGTAAAAAGCGTCTGTGATTCTGTCTAAATGAATGACCTCAAATTTTATTACATGAATATATCATTGCGCCAATAAAAACACTGTCTACAAAGGTTGATGATTTTCTAGAACCCCAAAACATGAAGGCATTGTAAATTGATAAGTCTGCGTGTGATTTTATTTTTGCTGGGTGGGCACTAACAGCCGATAAAACGTCTGTCTTTATCCTCAGTGGACAATCGGCCCAGGATCAGTAATGAAAGTAACAAAAGCGTCATTTGATTTTCGATGGAAATTAAAGGATTGTTATATCATCGAATGTAAAGAAATTGTCTTGTATCTACATCCTTTGGAAAAAATAAAATGAAGTCACAGAAGTTAATTAACCATATTTCCTTAAGGATTCATAGCAAAGAGAAAGTAATATACGTATCGACGACGTATTATCAATTAACAATAGCTACTTCTATTGCCTTCTATATTCTACTGTATTCTATATATTGACTAGATATATCAAAGTCAAATTGAAATTAAAGATACCAAAGAATCTGACTAATTCTTTTTTTTATTTTTTGGTAGAAAAGGATTTTAATTGTAAACATGCTATAAAATTTCTAAAATGAGGTAAACTTTTGACAAGCAAGTCGATGAAACAGAGATTTATTGTACTTTTATTAAAGTATTGTATTTTTGTTGCAGTTTTTCTTTTTACTTGATGATGATAAATAGCACATGGTGGATGTTGCCCGTTTAGCCGGAATATTTTCTCTTCCATGACAACTTATCCGATCTCTGATGTTTTTACAGGTCCCTATTTGCTCTGCTCCTTATTTGTATCATATCTATGGAGTTTTAATTGGATTATTTCAATAAATAATAGGATAGAATCTTCAACTTCTTTTGTAATGCACGGTCCTTAAAATTCATGTACTCACTCCTCCATGGCACCCGATCCCACATCTGATGTTTTGGAGGTTCGTGTTTGCTCTGCTCCTGTTTTGTATTGTTTTAAGGACTTTTGATCTTTAATACTGTTCGTTTTTTCCATAGGTTTCATCTACGGCGCCGCTGGAGGGCCAGGAAAAAAAAATATTTTTATTTGTTCGGACGAATTAGATATTCGTTCGAACAAATTAGAAATTCGTTCGGACAAATTAGTTATTTGTTCGGACGAATTAGATATTCGTTCGGACAAATTAGAAATTCGTTCGGACGAATAAGTTATTTGTTCGGACAAATTAGATATTCGTTCGGACAAATTAGAAATTCGTTTGGACGAACTAGTTAATTGTTCGGACGAATTAGTTATTCGTTCGGACAAATTAGATATTCGTTTGGACGAATTAGATATTTGTTTGGACAAATAAGTTATTTGTTCGGACAAATTAGTTATTTGTTCGGACAAATTAGAAATTCGTTCGGACGAATTAGATATTCGTTCGGACGAATTAGTTATTTGTTCGGACGAATTAGATATTCGTTCGGACGAAATTAGAAATTTGTTCCGACAAATTAGAAATTCGTTCGGACGATTTAGTTATTTGTTCGGACGGATTAGATTTTGTTCGGACAAATTAGATGTTTGCACAAATTATCTTTTAAAAAGAGATATACAATTTGTCTATTCCTTTTTTAATACATAAATAGCTCTTTGGACCATGACATACACACGTAGCAACTAGACATGTGCTATTTAAGTCGGGTATGTTGTAAATATTCGGAAATAATTGTTCTATACCGGTATATATTATAGACCTAAAGTCTGCCATTCTGAAAGTATATTATCTGAGAGCCCACTAGTAAATTCAAAGGGCCAGATACTTCTTATCAAACATCTTTTCACTCCCATCCTTTGCACACTCATAAGATTTCTCATAAATAAACATCATCTGGTTCTACCAGACCAAGTTTGCGGGTGGTGTTAAATTGGTAACACTGGGGTGCCAGTGGTCAGTTACCACTTCATTGAAAAGATGAGATCCACTCCTTAAGATTTTATTCATACTGCAGGCAATTGGTACGGGAAAAAATTGGCACTGAAAAAGTAAGCCCCCCCCCCACGAAATAGGAATGTCAACTTTGGGCAACTTTTCCTGTGTCCCCCCTTTTTGTTTTGCTTGTCAACTTTTCAGGTATTTTTTTTCTCAGCCCCCCCCCCCCCACTTTCAAAAACGCTGCTACGCAGCTGTATTGTATTATATTAGATTAACTTCGGACTCAAAATATCGAGCCTCTTATTCGATGGGTCTTAATTTTTTAAGGTGGGGCTTACTAGCTAGGACATTTGTAGTTTTGCTTCTATACCGCTGTTCCCACATTTAACTAATTTGTGATAAAGGAGCAAAAAGTTGGAATCTCATAAGTCCATCTCCAATGGATTTTTTCTAAGATCATTAAGAACTGTTATTACGTATCTATATAAATTTTATTTTATATTCAAATATCAGAAAAGCGCATGAATTAAAACATGCAGGTATAATATTGACCAAATTAAACACACGCACCTTTCCGGGAAAAGGATAACAAATAGATACATGTACGTTCCTAGACAGTGCAGTAAAATTTAAAAACACATCATAATATTAATGCAAGTTAAGCTTCTCAATGATTAAGACAATCGATCGTTTTTAAATAGAGGAGGGGGGTTGTTGCTTGAAAATATTTTGACATTCATCCATTCATGAATTATTTTCCCCATAAAAGGGGTTGGTTTCATAATTCCCCCTTCTAGTGAGTCACTGGCCTATCACAATCTTCGAACTGGTACTCAACTGTTAAAGAGTATAAACAAAATTAAGAAATGCTGAAAGTGAAATTAAATAGTTTGTTCGACTACATGTACCTTTCCAATAACGGGAGGGGGCTATAATTATGCTCTGTAAATCAATGGGCTATAGGGAATATACCAGATTGACCGGTTGACATCTTAATTCACCGGCTCGCGAGTCATAGGAACAACCTGGTATCAATACGAACAGGTTCATTTTTGTAAAGTTTTCTTAATTCACAAACAGGAATATTTAATTAAAAACTCAGTGAGAACCTTTTAATAATTTTATACACCGCATATGTACCAGATTGATGAATGATGAAAATTGAATGTTTTACGCCGAATCGGCAATATTTCAGCCACATATCGGCGACATATGTATCGGAAATGTATTTCAAAATCATTCACATGTTATGATCAATAAATGCAGGGTAGTTAATTAAAGTAATTTTTGCAAAGAATCAAAATAAAATAAAACGTCTTAGTGCAAATCGCACATTAATCGCGGTGTCCTGAGAGTTGTTCAAATTCTCTCTAATTCGTCCGAACAAATTTCTAATTTGTCCGAACGAATATCTAATTCGTCCGAACAAATATCTAATTCGTCCGAACAAATAACTAATTCGTCCGAACGAATTTCTTATTTGTCCGAACGAATTTCTAATTTGTCCGAACGAATATCTAATTCGTCCGAACAAATATCTAATTCGTCCGAACAAATAACTAATTTGTCCGAACGAATTTCTAATTTGTCCGAACGAATATCTAATTCGTCCGAACAAATAACTTATTCGTCCGAACGAATTTCTAATTTGTCCGAACGAATATCTAATTTGTCCGAACAAATAACTAATTCGTCCGAACGCATTTCTAATTTGTCCTAACGAATTTCTAATTTGTCCGAACGAATATCTAATTCGTCCGAACAAATAACTAATTCGTCCGAACGAATTTCTAATTTGTCCGAACGAATAACTAATTCGTCCGAACGAATAACTAATTCGTCCGGACGAATTTCTAATTTGTCCGAACAAATAAAAATATTTTTTTTACCTGGCCCTCCAGCGGCGCCGTATTCATCTTTTTAAATAGCAGTTGTTAAGTAGGACATGAGATTTTCTGGTCTTAATATGACAGTACGTACAACGCTGTTTAGGGACACATAGTATTCAGCATTCCTCTGATGGCCTGATCACGAGTAACTAACATTGATATGTTCACCTAACTCTAATAATGGCAATTTGTCTTACTATAAACAATTAATTGCATTGACCGAAAGTTACCGTTGATTGCATAAAAGCTTCAATATCTTGAACATGACAGAAACGAAAAATTCGCATATAAATTGCAGATTCAGTAAGCTTTTTCTTTCACGAATCTTTCACGTTTACTTTGGATTATAGAGATTCGAATTTGTATTTACCATTGGTGTTAACAGTGTCGTGCTAAGAAGTGTTTCTAAGCAGTGCCTTAAGGTATTCGATCCGAAATAGCCTCAGATTCAATGGATCTGAATGCAGAACAGATATACGTACAAGAGAGTTGATCCAAAGTGAAAGTGAATGAAAATTACAATGAGCAAATGAGAATATAGACACTTAGTGAATTTTTCGAATAAAAAATACGTTACATATCTATGACATGATTAGGAGTCCAAATACTTGAGAAAGACGTTAATTTTATCAAGCAACCAAGCTCAATGATAAACGTGACGCCTTTAACTTTTAAATCGTCATCTCCCCTTATGAAAGTCATCATTTTGTACGTCTATAGTCAATACAATGACCTTGTCAGCAAATACAGTTTATCATTAAGGCAAATGCTGACTGACGTTTTTCATACTTATTGTTAGTCTATTATCTTTACACTGAATTGTCGACGGAGTTTTTCGTTATTTCCCGATCATGACAAGGAGCAGACGGTGGGTGTGTCCGGTCAGCAGGGAATGCTCACTCATCCATGGCAACTGATCCCACCTCTGATTTTTTGGAGGCCCTTTTGTGCTCTGCTCCTATTTTGTACTTGTTTTATGGAGTTTTGAGCTTGAATACTGTTCATTATCTCCATATATTTTATGCAAATTCCCTTTTAAAACCAGCAGCATCATTTTCATCAGTTATTATGAAAGCATGTTTATCAATATAGAACTGTATTTCATGAAAACCCAGACCTCTATAAGCCACGAGAGATGCCCCTAATCGACACTAGGATAGTCAAGTGTTGTCAGACTTTTAGAGGATTTGTGAGTTATGTGTTTTGGAGCAGTACTTAATGTCATCATATTCTAGGTTCTTATCTTTGGAAGAAGAATCAGGTTTAAATGCAGCACAACAATCTGTTACTTGTGTCGCTAAAATAGTCATGCTTTTTAAATATAATTAAAGTTAGGAAATGGCCCAAGTTTAGTGAAAAGCTTATTTTCATTTGAAATACTAAACTGGGCACAAAACTGATTGATTTCATCTCAAGGTATACCATATTCAGTGCAAAACACATTGCCGTATATATTGTCTCAACAAATAACTTGTTGCTTTTCTTGAGGAATATTCAATGTAATATTCACTGTTTTCAGGTTTGTAGTTATGATTATTTAAGGAATCACTGTCTAGTTAGGAGGGTATGCCAGGGCATCAACAATAGTAGGAAACATGGGACAATTTGCAAAACGGGCGAAGCGATTCGATTGTTTTACAAAAGATTATAATCAAAGCAAAAAAGGGGTCCTAGATAAATAAACTCTTTTATAAGTAAAAGAACATTTACTTCAGGAACATCAGATGTTGAAATGATTAATGTTTCTGTGAAAATTTGAAGTTTCAAAGTACAGAAAAAACAACGCAATTAAAGTGACGCTGGTATTCCTCAGGGACAACAGTTATGTATTCATTGGAAACCAGGTGTTCCAACAAACTTTAGGAAACTCAGATGGGCATTAATTGTGTTTCCAGATACATAGGGTTCATATCGGACATGATCGTTTGAGAGGGGATGCTTTCACTCTCTTGACACCTGATCCCACCTTTAGAATTTCTAAGGTCCGTGTTTGTTTTCTTCACAGATTTGTATTGTTTAGGGATTTTTTTTTTTCGATCTTCACCTTTCTCACAATATAACAGTTAATTGGCCTAAGTGTTAATGTATATAAATGTTGGTATTCTCAATTAAAATAAGAATAAAACATTTTTCTCCCTGAGAAAATATGCGATTTTTAATAATTTTTTTAAGATAAGGCACCGAAGAACTAAAACAGCTCTATATTACAACAGTCAAATTTTTCTAGAATTCTTTTTAGACTTGCAACAATTTTAAAGAAGTTCTCTTTCAATCTTAAGCAATAAATTTTTTCTTATATTAAAAAATCTATTTTCAGTTTTTCTCACTGTAATTCTGGAATTGTCAAGAAAAACTAAACAATTTGTTTTTCATTGGGTCATTTTTCATGCATGTGTTATCAACTCAACAGTGTTTAAATGCAAGAAAGATCTAGAACAAAACAAATTGCTTGTCTTTTTCTCTTTTTATTTTCGGTTATCATTCTCAATAATTTAATTTGAATGTATAAGCATTGCATGTAAGGTTAAAGCAATTAAAATAAATATAAATTTCTAATTATGTATGAATTGCAGATATACCCCCCCAAAAACGTATGTTTTAATATATACGTATATACGTATGTTTTAATATCACTGTATAAAATGAAATAAAATGGAGATAAATAACAGTATGCAAGTTCGAATGAATTAAGCTATAGTTATATGTTAAGAATAGGTTCTTTTAGGATAAGAATCACAATGAGTAATTATGTTTAATTATATTCATTAACCATGGATTACATTTTAACACGACATTAATTAAGCTTAACGTTTTAAATGTAAAGTTGTTCGGTTAAATGTTATATAGTATAAAACACAAGCATATTAAAGGTGGCTTCTAAAATCAATGAATTTAAAGATAAATCTATATTTCATAAGTAAAATAAAATTCAATGTACACTGCATGAGGTACATTTTTCTATAAAACATTCTAAATAAAGTCCTCTAATGTGACAAGAACTGTATAGCTACAGAAAGAAATAAAACAGTATAGTAAATTTATACAGTTTCATCTTGATATATTGCAACACCTACAACGAAAGTAGTCTAAATTCATAAACTGATCCAATGAATTTTTTTTGCAAAAAGTACGTTTACTTGAATACATTTCTAACTTTTACTGAGTAAATTTTATCGATCTATTTAAGGTATCATCATGACTTTCTTTTATTTCATCATGGTAATTAGTCCGTAATAAGAGACTAGGTTCCTTGGTGAGCATTGTACAAAGAAATACTATTTATTGACTTAATGATTTCTGTAGACTTTGGTGCCATCAGTTCTGACTCCCAGGAATTTGTCCTGGGGGAGATAAAAATAGATAAAGTGCTTGCCACAGAAACTTCAAAGACTGAATCTGTGCATTATTGATTTTGTGCATTAAGTTTGTATATTGTTGGACATACAGATTTGACATATTTTTCTTTTTTTTTTTGTTAGTCTAATTTATATGTTAATCATAGTTTCAGCCATGTTTGAAAAGTGAGAATTCATAATGTGCATTGCCTTGTGATAATATGTAAAGATCACTGTGTTATATTTGTATGTGAGAAGCTAGGGAAGAAACGCATATGTAACAACTTAAAGTCATATACGCTATATGAATGCCGAATTTTGTGTGAAACAAAATGATTAATTTAATGATTTGAAACACATGAAGTGTAATGAAAAAATAATACTTTCCCCAAAATTTTACTATAGACGACGTTGTAATAACAAAGCAATTAAGCAATATCTGGCAATTAAGAATTCAGCCTTTTTATAAATATTGATACAAATGTAGTAATTTGTAGTAATTGTTACTGAGTAACAAGAGAAAACTGTTCTCTAGATTTCATTATTATTAGCTGTATAAATTATATTGGGTCTTCACTCCTTTGAAAGGAAAATAAGGTTATGTCCCTTTTAAAAGTTTTTTTTTCTTAAACCACGAACAAAGGACTAAAGATTAAAATATGTATCTTTCATTTAATAAAAACAAATCCTTAATTGTTTTTAAGAAATTTTTGGAATAAAAGAGGAGTAAAGGATGTTTAGAATGTTTAAATCAAATCCTCTGAAGTAACTCAGTCTGAATATGTCTTTTCTTTCTTTTTTTAACAATACATATATAAAAAAGGATTGGAAATGTCTCAGAAAAAACAGGTTTCTTCACCAGTAAGCATGAGTATTAAAGGTAAATAGTGAACTTTGAGCTGTGCGTGCTTGAAAATTATCTCTTACTGTCTTCGGTATAGTGAGTTATTTTTCTGATGTAAGACCTAAATGTTTAAGGATATCCGATCCTCAGCCAGGAAGGATAACTCCAAAAATTAATATTTAATTTGAAATGCAACAAAATGAAGCTTGAAAATTAAATTTTTTCTTGCAACAATTTTCATTTTATTCATCTTTAAAAGATTCAAGGGTTTTGGAAGTCTTAGACAAGGTCTTATAAAAGTTGACATTTGTACCCTATAAAAGGGAAAAAAATAATAGAGTTTTAGAGAAACAAGATTTACTTGAATTCAGCCTTAGATGCCAATGCCTATTAGCATGATATGAAATAAAAGTGATTTGTGGTGTCTTGTAATGATAGCAAAAGCATTTTACACTTTGTATTAAAGAATACATGACCGAAATAGAAGACACAAATCACCAAATAAGTATTAAAATCATGACAATTTCTCTGAATGCCTCCATATCTATCGTTTTTTTAACCTAAAATATATTTGTTGATCAATTTGCAATTAGAAAATGCATTGCTGGTATTCCAATTCACTTTTTCTGCAAAAATATTGTTGATTTGACAATTTTCCCTATATAACATGATTAACTTTAATCTTCAACTTTAAAGAAATACTGTGGATATATTTAAATAATTTTGGGTATTCAGAGATACTTTTATGAGTATTTTGGATTACTTAAATGCTTATTTTATAAACCTGAGGATCGGACTACCTTAAATTTGAAAAAGACTTCTATAAATAAAGATTTATATTTCATACACAGTATCACACTTGGTTGATCTGTTACAATATTTTTAGACATCATCACACTTGATTGATCTGTTACAATATTTATAGACAGTGTCACACTTGATTGATCTGTTACAATATTTATAGACAGTGTCACACTTGATTGATCTGTTACAATATTTTTATGTTCTGATTGTGAAAGGACTGATTTATTTGATTTAGAATGTCACAGATATTACCGGTAACTTGCGTTATAGAATGATGTCAATAAACTGTTGGCTTCTTCATCTTATCTAAATTAATGCCCATTGTATGAATTAACAAGTTTTCTGTAAGCATTGTATATATTATACCTAGTCCCCCTTTTTTTATGGGTCACAACTTGTCAAATTTCATCAAAGCCGAATTAAATTTGAATTGAGATACGGAGTTTTAATTTTCTCAAGAAATACTGACATACCAGAAATTGACTCAATGAATGTTTCCAGAAAACAAAATGGGCCTAATTGTGGGATGTACAAACAGTAAGAAATCACAATCTCTTCCAGTTATTCATCTAGAAGACTTATAGAAGAGGATGTTTTCAGAGACCATGAAATTTACATTTATTTTTTTGTCTTATGATTTGGCATTCAAATCATCACTATAGTGTGGGGTCAGTGTGGGGTCAGAATGAGTGATCAACATTTTTTCAGTGATATAATTTGTCTGTAGTACTTTTGTCTATCTGTAAACTTATCACATTTTCAACCTCTTATCAAGAAACACTGGGCCAATATTAACCAAACTTACCAAAAAGTAATCTTGGGTGAAGGGGATTCATAATTCTTCAAATGAAGGGCCACACCCTCGTTCACGAGCAGATAATTAAGAAACGTGAAAATGCGTGTCATGTTTTAAAAAAGTTTTTTTTCGAGAACTACTGTGCTAAAAAAAGTTGAAAATTATATTTAACTTTCCTTACATGTATACATTCAAGTTTCTTCAAATCATAACCCTGGGGATAAGGAGAGGCCACAGGGAGGGGGTCAAAAATTAAAAATAGAATCTTCCCAAGTCAAGAGTTTCTGATCCGCTCCGGTCCATATAAACCCTTGACCGAATAGGCCCATTTGACGGGGTCAGAAATTCGCTCTTTGATTGGCCTCATGAAACTTTGCATGAGCCAATCTGAAACATCGTTTTATTATACAGGAAACTTAGATTGTAGACAATAAAACATATTATCTCGCTATGGCTCTTTAGTAGGCTCCTTCTGTTTGGCCAATAGCAGAGGTCAACAGAGTTCAACAATGCGGTATCTTACTAGATGGCGCCATAGTCGACTCCGTCAAACTCGGCCTATTCGGTCAAGGGTTTATGTGGAGCGGAGTGAATCAGAAACTCTTGACTTGGGAAGATGCGGTTAAGTAGACTGAAGTTTGTTCAAATCATGATCTCTTAGGGTAGGGAGGGGCCAAAATGGAGGATCAAATTTCTACATAGTGCACATGTATTATATAGGGGGGGGGGGGTGAAAAATCTTCTCAACAACAGTCATGTTTAATTATGTTGAAATGGAAAAATCAGGTTGTGACAATTCAAGTATGTTGAAAAAACGTTTTACTTACCGGTAACTGAATATGGGGGGAAAATTCTCAGGATTAGCAAAGCCATGATTTGTCCTTTTAAAATGGAAGCATCCTGAGGTAGTGTAGATTCATGCAAGTTTCTTCAAATCATGTCCTCTTGGTGGTAACTAAGATAGGGCCACTCTGGGCGTTCAAAGTTTTAAATAAGTATATATATGAAAAAATTTAAAAACGCTGCGGAAGAACAAGCATTCCCATGAAATTTTAAATTCCAGCCCCCTTCAACGTCTCTCTGTACACTTTTCAACACGGAACTGTTTGTGTATTTTAATAGCTAATGTGCTCAGATGAGCGATGTAGCCCTTTGGCCTCTTGTTTAATTTTGTTTCAACATGTATTCCAACATACACATTACAAAACATAATGAAGACTCTTGATTGCAGGAAATAACCTCTTTAGGGTTCATCGATACTCTGATAAGAGAGATAACGCTTAAAGACATAAATGTCTATTATTCCTTTACAGATTTGCCAAGTTGAGATGTCTTTTTTTTGTCCCATTTTGCCCTGCAAGCTATGCTATAATTGTTTGTATCTTACTTATAAAATACATTTCTTTTAAAAAATCAGTAAGGTTTAAGCAACATTTTATCTGATAGAGCAAAGAGTTTATGAACCTTAAAAACTTTAATGAGTATACTTGATTCCTTGTTTAATGAAGTACATGTATAAATTTTATCACAAACATTATAAATATTTCTTGTACAGGTATTTTAATACTTCTTTTAAGAAATAAACAACAATGTTAAAAAGTTCTCTAGAGGAAGGATATGTAGATAACGAACAGTATTCAATCTCAACGTCCATTAAACAATATACAAAACAAGAAAACATTGATGTAACCATCAATTGCCGCCTGGGAAATATATAAAGTAAACAATGACAAGTTTACCTTTAAAAAAGATAGGTGAGCTAGCGCCGTAGAATTTTTTAACCACAGAAAGGAAGATCCATGATCAAGTGATTTATTTTGCTGAATTCTTTAATTATCATACCCCCCCCCCCCGCGTGAAAAGCGGGAGGGTATTTATACCCCCTCGAGAGCTCTAGCAAAAATGAATCTTGATCAACAAACTGCTTCGATATGTGTAAAAAGACATGCGTCTAATTGATGGAGACGATAGTCGCAAATATTTTTAAAAACTTGTAGTGGGATAAAAATCAAAGAAAAACGATACCATTTTAAGCTTGATCAATTCCTCAAGTAAATGTTGGCTGCATAAAATATAAATTTAAGTAAGACACACACATCATTTATATTTAAAAATGTATTTATTTTCAATATTAGAATATAAAACACGAACTGTGCAGAGTACGTTTTAATCCGAGAGGTAAAATTCGATTTTCTAAAAAAAGGGACCTGTCGTTGTTTTGATAGTAAATGATAAGTAACTTTATATATTAAATATGAAAAACATATATATTTTTACAGATTCACTTTTCAGAAGTAAATATATTATGTATCTCAAAATTTATAAACGGAAAAACATTCTGATTAACAATCTTTTCAATGTTTAGAAAACCTTTAAATCTACATAACTACTCCCAGCCCAATCCCCATACACTAACACTTAAACTTATATGTATAGAGCAGCCCGGTCCTCCGGGCTGCAATAAAAGCAGAGTAAACACAGACCTCCGAAACATCAGAGGTGGGATCAGGTGCCATGGAGGAGTGAGTATCCCCTGCCGACCGGTCACACCCGCCGTGTGCTCGTTGTCATGATCAGGAAATACCCAGGTAACGGAAAAAATCCGTCGTCAATTCAGTGTATAAATAATGGATTAACAATTGGTATGAAAAACGTCAGACAGCATATGACTCAATGATAAATTGTATTTGCTGACAAGGTCATGGTATCGACCATAGAATTTACGAAATGGTGACTTTAAACGAGACTGTTGATATTCTTGTTTCATCAACTTGCTTGTCAATAATTTACCTCGTTTAAGAAATTGTTCATACGTAGAGCACGCTCTTGCGTATCGAATCAACTGAGATATATATACTAGTACTACGTATGCAGGTGATGAAGGTATATTGCTGCATAAGTCAGGGAAGTTGACGATAGAAAAGTTAAAGTCATCATGTTTATCATATAGCTTGGTTGTTAGATTACCATTAGTGTCTTTTTGAAGTAAAATATCCAAGTATGAAGCAGAAGTGTCTGACTCTGTGGTATCTTTTATCTCAAGGAAGTGAACTTTTAGTTTGGAACGTCATCAAATGCTCTGGGCTTCTCAGTAGATTTGATCACGTACCAACTAAAAGTTCATTTCCCAGTGAACTTTTTAACACTGTTGTTTATAACTTAAATTTGAGACGAATAAATTTTGAGTAAAACTCAATTTATTTAACGAACGGACCGCTGTAGCTACGTCGTGATGCCCAGTGATCTAGAAGTTGTTTGGTCTAGAAAGTTTACCTCGCTCCAACATTTGAATGTTTATATTTGTTAATTTGAATTAGGAATCATTGCTTTTTTTTAAGTATATGAATTTTTTTAAGCCTCCTTTATTTAAAAAAATTATTTAATAAAGATTTTCAACCAAATATTTCTGCTATATTGTGTTAAACTTGGTAAGACAAAGAAGAAAACTCACTAAGTCGACCTCCAATATGGCGGCCAACGGGAGATAACTTTTGCTAAATTTAGACCCATCGAAAAATATCTATATCACCTCGCTCTGTCATTTGGTCGCGCAATGACCACCGACCCCAAATCACATTCACACAGAATTGAACACATTTTCTCTTTAATAGGTTTATATAAAAAAATATTTGCAAATGTAAACATACAGAATTGAACATATTTTCTCTTCAATAGGTTCATCTAAGAAAGAATAATGCAATTGTAAATATATGAATATAAAGATCATCAGTTAAGACAATAAATAAAATTTTTTTGAAAATTGTAATTTTAATTTTCTTTGAAAAACACATGCTAAGAACACTATGAGTAATTTTTTGTTGTCTATTTCATGTACTGGATGACTTTTACTTCCCCTGAATCAAACAACCCTACCCACAACCTCCCCTCACTGTCCATACTCAGTCCATTAGGACAATCTAGCCCACAATTATCCACACATCTCAGGAACTGTCCATTCTGATCCAGGATGTGTAAACAGTTATTGGATACATCAGTCACTATGATGTGACCCATGGAGTCTGTCACTATTTGTGCAGGACTAAATGATTCCTTTCCCCTTGGAGGTTTGTCGTTGTATCTAAATCTGACTTTTCCTGTCCTGTCCACCACTACCACTGTGTCAGCATTGATATCAGAGGCCACTATGTCTCCATTGTTGTTCTCCACCACAAACATTGCATATTCTCCTCCTTGATAGATTGGATCACCATGTTCATCTTTATCTATTTCCTGTGTCAATCTCTGTCCCTGATAACGGACTATTTTACGATGACTTCTATCAGCAGTAAACATACTAACTAGGATGTCCCCTGACCTGGTACAGCACAGTCCATCTGGATGCCAGCCCCTTGGTGTGGTGATCTGTGTCTCTATCTTCCCATCTCTGACAATGTTCAGAGTTCTATTGTTAGAATCGCTGTATATCAGTTCTCCCTGTCTTGTCACTGTTATATCATTAGGGAGGTATTTACATGTACTGGTAACGGTGTCTTGGACAGCACTGTGTATATCCACACAGGTTATCATTTTGTCTTGTCCATTAATCCAAGCCTTATTTGATTCTACACAGGCTATTTTAAGTAAGTTTTTAACATTTGTTGGAATGTTTGCAATCACTTTGGCTTCTTCTATTAATTCTTTAACGGATGAAAAGGAGACTTCATCTGTCAGACTGGATAGTGATGTCTGTGTCAATGTAGCCTTGAATCCTTCTAATTCTCTACCGAGTTCACTCCCTTGGTCTGATTTTGTTTGAAGAGAGGGGAATGGTAAATCAGTTATTTGTGGAATGTCCCTGTATTCCTTCAGTTTAGATTGGTAGTTGTTGACATCAGACACTATATTGGACTTCAGGATTTCTTTGTTTTCTTGAACAGTTTGGATCATACTGGAATTCTGACTATTGAGTTGAGAATGACATAATTTTAGAGCTGTAATATGATGCTCTTTGAGTAACTGAATCAGGGAATCAAGCTTGTTATAGATATTGTCCACCTCTAGGTGCCATTGCTCTCTATAGTCATTGGTCTGTTTCTGAAAATCTTCATAATGGGCCATGGCTTTGGAAATTTTATTTTCAGTGTCTAAGTCCTGTGTTGTGGTCTTCAGAATAATGTCTTCAATTTCTGCAGTTTCTTGTTTTATTTTTTCTCTCCTTAAAGCTACAATTTTATCCATGTCCTCGAAAACATGACCTTTGTGCTGTCCATTGAGACATTTAATGCAGACCGGGACATCACACTGTTGACAGTGGGCCTCACATCTCTGGTGGGAATGAGATGTACACTGAGGGAACACAGGCTGTACTGTACGCTTTGTGAAAGGAATAATGTCATGCTTCATGGACTTGAGGCTCTTGGCATGTTTGTTGATGCAGTCTTCACACAGACCGACTTGGCAGCTGTTACAGAATTGCTGGACAGGTTTGATACAAAGGTCACAGGTTATGAATTCTTGTGCCGTGGTGGTGGTGGAAGAGGCCATTTTTTTTTCTACATTGTAGCTATATCTACAAAAATTACTAAATAATTAATTTTTAAAAAATATTGATATATTTTTTTTAAAAATTATTGATTATGATATTGAAAAATAGACATGTTTTTGCTAAAATTTTAAGGAAGAATATTAAAGCTAGGTTTTCTCCTAAACAACAAAAAGACGCAAAGATATAATCCTGATTTTATAATAGACATAACCTTTTTCATTAGCACAAAGGAATCAAGTAATGTTAACATTTTCGTATTATTTTAAAGCAATTTTCAAAATATTGACTTACTATGCATTAAATTCAGAAAATTTTGCTAGGTTTCTGAAGTAAATATTCTACAGTTACTAATACTGCATTGTCAATTACAGTTAAGAAATACAGAATAATCAAAGCTGAGTCAAAGAGATCTGATTCTGATATGTATGGAAAACACTGAAAATAAAAAGAACCCTACTTTTATAGGATTCAATATGTAGTGATTAGGGTCGTGAATATTGATCTTAATAGGTCAGTTTGTAGTTTTCTTTTTTCCTTTTTTTATTTGGGGAAATTCTTTTCTATTCTGTTCTATATATTTGAACATTATTTATTTAATGAAAGCAATTCAGTAAAGAAATTAATACCGGGCGTCCAGCAATCACGCTGGCTGTCAGGCATTGAATTTGGCTTGTGTTGTATTTAACATGTTTAAATGATAAAAAAAGTGAATACCACATGTGTTTCCCAAACAGGCTACTACAAATCTTACTAACGTACATCAAACACTTTATTTATGGAAAGTAACTGTCTGAGAGATAGAAAGAGAGAAAAAAGACAGAGATTCAAACAACAAATATTAAACCTAGTCGTGAAAACGTACTCAAAGCTTTCGGTGATCTTGAAGTATTTCAGCTAAACTTTCGTTAACTTTCGGTTTGTCGTTTTTCTTCCTGGTAGGTTGTTGTGAATCGAAAGGTGTTTATAGTTACCTAACAAATAAAGGGCTCATTTCCGTTCCAATTTATAAAAGCTTATTCAGAGAATTCGTGTCCCCCGCTTAGAGAAAAAGTCGGATTCCCCTGACTAAATTTGTAGAATTATTACATGTATACATGTATACTGAAGGAAATAAAATACATATATGTCAATATGCATATAAAGATTTGATTGCTTATTCTTTATTCTGTGTATAGAAGATTTTTTTATATGGAATATTTATCACACTGTAATGATGATTTTATAACCTCATAAATTTTTCATTTCACATGCTGAATACTATCATTTAGTAAAAAAAAGTATTAAAAAAAAATAAAAATGAAAGGATCGACCGAGATTCGATCCCGGGACCTCTCACATGTGAAGCGGGAGACATAACCACTAGAACACGGAATCGCTTTACATGGCAACAAGTATATGCAGAACTAAAGTCACATACATGTATATATTCATGTTCGGTATTCTCAAAATTTTACACAATCCATGGTGTTTGATTTATTTAGCCTTTATTAAACAGTTCTTATAAATGTAATAAGAACACAAAGTCCACCGAGAACCTGTTTTATACGCAATAACTCTCCTCCATGCCCCTGTGCTAAAAATAGCAACATGTTATACTATATAATAAAACAAACGGGGCAGGGCACTTTGAGAGGGGTGAGAGAGGTCCTAGGGAGTTTTGGTATAAAATTACATTGCATTAACTCAAAATCTCGCCCGGAAATGATAGTGTTACACACAGAAAGAATGTATAAATTTAAGACCTTGAACTTTGACCTTTTGACCTCAAAATCAAAATTATTAGGCCACAGGGAGTTGCTTTGTAAAATTTCATGGCAATAGTTCAAATGGTTCTAGAGATATCGTGTGGAAACGAAAGTGTTATAAAAGACATAATTTGCTACTTTATGACCTTGACCTTTGACCTTTTGACCTCAAAATCAATAGGGGTCTTTTTTTTATGCTAAACTTCATTGCAAAAGCTTAAAGGGTTCTCGAGATATCGTGTGGAAACTAAAGCGTTACAGACAGACAGAAAGACGGACGAACGGACAGATGGACGGACAAACCCAAATTAATATCCCCCACTTTTCAAGCGGGGGACAATGATTGTTGTAAAGAACAGGCTATATTAGACAAACCTCTCTCTCTACATATACAAAATTTTAAAGATCGCTTAGACCTCTAAAATAGATACATGTGTACTTGGTTTTGTTATAAATATTAAGTATGTTATGGGTCAGAATAACCCTAAATGCCAGCAAAGATCAATAACACAATTTAAACTTAACAATAATTTATTTACAGTAATACATAATTAGTATATGAAACATAAAGTACAAACTTAGCAAGAATCTAAAAATACATACATCAGAGTGTCCGTTGCTACACACAATGTCCCAGTGAATATATATCCCAGATATATGTCAATAGTGCCTATACGACCAAGTATTCACAATTATTGTATATGCATCGAATTGACAGGGTATTTATACAGTATCATAAATCTAGAATATTCTAAAAATTGTTAAAACATGATATTACTGGAACGATCTGGACATACACAAAATTTAAGATGTTCTAGATAAAATGACCGAACATGTTGACCACTCTGGAATGTTCAAGAAACTTTATGTTACTAAAATATATATGATGAAACAATACACATCTCACAACACCTCCCCCTTAAAAGTATGAATGTCAATAAAAAACTTATTTTATTAAAACATAGGTACATTAATACAAAATCTAGTATGTTTACGATACTCTTGACAAGGCGTCTGCAATAACATTGTCTTTGCCTTTGATATGTTTAATTGTTATGTTGTATTCTTGTAATAACAAACTCCATCTAGTCAGTCTTTGATTCTTGTTTGACAATTTATTCAAAAATGTCAGGGGGTTGTGATCAGTATATACAAGAATTGGATGCAAAGTAACATTCAGATAAACATCAAAATGCTGTAAGGCTAACAACAAAGCAAGGCATTCCTTTTCAATGGTGGAATACTTTTGTTGACATTTTGTAAGTTTCTTTTAAAAATAAGAAACAACTCTATCTACCTTATCACTATGTTCTTGAAACAAAGCTGCCCCGATTCCAACATCACTAGCATCAACAGTAAGCTTTAATTGCTTAGAAAAATCTGGAGTTGACAGAACTGGGTTGCTCATAAGGACAGATTTGATTTTATGAAAGGATTTTTCAGCCATGCCCAAAAATCTCATTAATTCTTTCTTGTTTGTAGATGGGAACTTTGTTTGAACTTCTCTGCTCACAATTTGAATTGCATTATTGAACCTTTGAGCATAAAAACTGGTCGATATCATAACATTATATTAAACAAATTGTACACACAATTAGTATTAGGAACAGGCTTTTATGTTTGAATAAAAACAATACCCTTTTCAAATTAAGGCTAAATCGTCTTGATAAAATAATTTTACAAGAAACAAATATCTTGGCAGGTACGAATTTCAAAAAAATATTCCTTCTTTATGTAAGTAGCAATCAAAGTAGCGGAATCACCATAAAACTATGTCTTTTTTCCTTTTATGGTGTATTATTGAGCAACCTTGATTGAAAATGTAAAGCATCCAGTTAAAACTTATTCAAACATACATTTTATAACAAAATGTGTTTGCATGAATATTGATAAAAAATAAACTTGATGCAACATTTTCCTGCAATTATGAAGCAGTCAATAGAAATTATAACAATTATGTTATTATATTTGAATGTATGCTTAAACTCTCCAATTTTCACTTTTTTTTTTACCTTGTTTGCATTCATGCTATTCACATTATCCGTGAAATCCTTTTTAAGATTTTCTTCCTTTAGCAAACAATCTTTTGATACCTTTTTAATGACATTCTAAAAAGATGTACGACTTACCCTCGAGGAGACTTATCCTGTTTTCTTTTTCTCTCAGATCACTTCCAATGTTTTCTGAAAATGAAAAACATGTACATGTATAGCTCTAGTAATCATTTAGTGATAATTCAGGAGTATATCTGTGTATCAAAAAGAGGACAAACATTTGAAAAGAAACATTTACAACTAACCCTTGAGGAGATTTATCCTGTCCGCTGTTTCTTTCAAATTACTTTCAAAGTTTTCTTAAAATAAAATCAACAAACAATTTGAAAATTAGACTAATAGTACTTCTTACAAAACAATCGCCACATTGTTATTTCTAAGAAAAATAAATTTGTAGAAAAAAATTGTGATCTGGAAAAATTTTCTTTTTCTTTTCAATCAACAATATGGTAGTGATTGATGTTTGATGCGTAAAAGATACTGTAGATAGAAATTTATTTCTGTTTATTTGATTTTCGTGCATTATACATGCGGGTTTTTTTAATGTTAAACGTATATTTCAGGTTTATCTATGCATACCCTGAAGTGTGCGAAAGCATTCTTTGGTAGTTTGATCCTCGGCATATTGTTTTGCCAGTTGGTCTCTGTAATGCTTGTCTTGGATAGGGTCCATTGTTGTGTGTCTCAAAATGTCAACCTTCTTCTCATAAAAATTTCCATTTGAAAGGAATGTATCGATTTCTACTACTGCAACTCGAACTGACGTCCAAATATCATTAAATTCAAAGTTTGTGAGGGAAGGTCTTGCAGAGTGGACAGTGCTATTTCGAGCCATTCGTATCCTTTCGATATTTGCAGAAAGGCATACATCAGTTACATCTGGGACTTTCCCCCAGCTATTTTTATGAGGTGTAATTTTGCATATATTTCTTAAAAGAATGTACAATAGTGAAATATCAAAGTCATCATAATTTCCAGAGTAGGACCCATTCCTTGGCAAAATTAGATCTCGTTGCTGTGGAGTTAATCTCGGTAGATTATGCTTTGGTTTTATAATTTCTGCGGCAAATGTAGGCGGTGGCACCTTTTTGCGTAGAACATCTCTAAGTTGATCGGTACAGGGACCAAGCAGAAGGCGACACGCCCTGTTAGCATTCGTAGTCTCTTCTGTTGAGTTGTATGGACTACTCGCGGTAGCCATGTTATTACCATTACATTGTCAAAATGATTTTCTATTCAATCTACAAAGCAAGAGAGTAAGTAAATAACTGCACAGCCACTATAAAACTTATTTTCATGTTAGTAACACTCTAATGGGTACTTTTAAGTTCTAACTTTAATAGTTATACTTGCCTATAAGGCATTCAAATTAGGAAAATCGATAGTAACATTTATTTACTAATTTGTTATCCTCACGAACCATAAAACTTGAAGGAATATATTTTAATTAGCAGTCCGATAGAGTCATCTTTTGAGTTAACATTTTTTCTGGACATTTCAAATTTTTTAAAATTTTGCATTATCATTAGCTTGTATATTGAATTTGCATTCTACGGTGCAAATATGGTCAAACAATATTCTGTAAAAAAAAAAACTATATTTTTTTAAACTTAAATTATATAGCAAAAATATATTTTAAAAGTTTAAACATGGAAAAAATAGTCCTACATGAATAAAAACAAAATGTGATATACGGGAGAGTTAAGAACAAAAAAAAATCTTTTCCTTCAACACCCAATGTTTGTAATAAACAAGGATGTTAAGTAATCTAAAATATTGTTTTTACTATTTTGATGTTTATGGAGATAAGATTCTGAACTTTTGAGTTAACATTTGTCTGAACATTTCCAAGTTCCTAAAATTTCGCATCATAATTCTTTGTATATTGAATTTGCATTCTCCAATGCAACTATAGTTAAACAATATTCTATTGAAAAAAATATTTTTTAAAATTACTAAAATTTCTATACAAATAGTATTTAAGGTGATTGAACACGGATTTGAAAAATATATTCTCTCAACTTTTCTGTAAAATACCATTTTTTTATATGTTGCTATAGCATTTCACACGGATATATAATTTAAAAAAACTTACTTTATTTGGAAATTATTTTTTGACGTGTTTGATTGTTACATGCTTGAACTTCCCTAAAGCAATATTTATGAAGAGTTTACTGAAGACATTTTTTAAAAAGTATGGTGTATTAATGAAATATATTCAAACTATAATTCAAAAAAATTAGTCTTGGAGAAGAAATGTATGAAAGTAACACAAATTGATCATTATTGTCCGTCCGTGCTTAGTGATGTGCAGAGAGTTTATCAGATCGAACACACTCTGTAATAAGCAAACATTAACAAAAGAGCTCGTGATCTGTTTACAAAAACGTTTATGTTTTACAGATGTGTACATTTTATTCTTTAGGTAAAGAAACCTTCTGGTATACCGTACGTAATTCTGATAAAATAATGTTATATATACCGTAATCATGATTAAATTTATAAACAAGTAGTTTTTCTTGTGAATACTCATCGGAGACTTGATCACATGTTGATGTAATCACCACTGTATGGAAATGACAAATGTTCATTGCAAAGTACTTACATCCGTGTAAAAACCAACATTACACAGCTAAGGAAGAGATAAGAGAGACGGTTATTGTACACACGGTGCCCCAATTGCAATTGTTTGGGGTTTTCTTTTTGTTTAACATCCCTCAGAAAAATGTTAACTCATATTCAGACACCACCTCTTATCGTTGAAGGGCTACAATTTAGAACCTTTACCGGCAATAACAATTTTGAAATTTTAGCCAAACAAAATGTGACACACCGATTTCATCAAAATCATTTTCTGTACTACCTTTCAGAATAATTACACGAGTAAATAAAGAACAAACTCTTCACCTTCACCACCCGCTGTTTGTACTTTTGATAATGATCAAGGATGTGGATTCATGTCCTTTTCATAACCAGAGATCCCTCCCTACTGGTTCTGAGATGAGTGACACCTGTACGCTAATAAGTTTAGAATACGCTCACACCTCTCAAAGTCGCCTTCGTATTTTTATATGGGAAATGTTATTTAAATATAATTCACACAAAATTAAGGCACAGTAGTTACTTTATAATGATCTTTATCGAAGAAATATAATTGACTCTCCTAATTAATTATTCCTGTTGACAAATTGAAGATGTATAGCATTTCTTTTTTGCATGTAAAAATCTGAGCGGCAAAGAAATTGCCTCTTGAACAATATTTTACAATACAATCACTTGACAATAGTCAGCCTCCATCGCTTATTATTTGGAAATGATTCCTTGTCTGTTGATGTGAATAATAAAATATTTCACTATGTCCAAAAGTTCATTCGTGATTCAGGAAGATTTTGATCTACTTCAGATAATTCTTGTGTTTCCCTGTCATTTAATCATGTATATATACAAATTTGATTGTTCATAACGTGCGAATGTTTCATGTAATCATATTTATTATTAATTATCATTATTTTTATATTTTCCTTAACCACGCAAGCATTGTTGTCATTTTAATCATTTACATTTAGCATTATAGATTTACACATTGTAAGAACTCTGGATCTTAAGTAAGTGTCTTTGAAATATTTCGTATTATAATTTATGATACTTCATATATATGTATAAATATGCGCCCGGATCGAAAGATCCGAGGCGTGTATTGTTTTTGTCCTGTCTGTCTAGCTGTCTGTCTGTCTGTCTGCAAACTTTAACCTTCGCTATAATTTTTGAACCATGAAACGTTGAGACTTCATATTTTGTATGCATACTCCACCACGTAAGCTCTTTCAAATGACACCAAGGACAATGACCTTGTGACCTTGACTGTGACCTATATGCTAAAAATAGTTTTTCTTCTGCAAACTTTAATCTTCGCTATAACTTTTGAACAATAAAAGATAAAGACGTCATATTTGGTATGCATACTCCACTAATTAAGTTCTTTCAAATGACATCAAGGTCAATGACTTTGTGACCTTGACTGTGTCCTATATGCTACAAATACCTTTTTTTAACATTCTCCATAACTTTTAAACAATTAAAGATAGAGACTCTATAATTGGTATGCATACTTCACTAATTAAGTTCTTTTAAATGACACCAAAATCAATGACCTTGTGACCTTCACTGTGACCTATATGCTAAAAATATGTTTTTTTAACTTTGTTGCCGCCGTCGGGCGCATAGTGTTTCACAAACACATCTTGTTTTACACCTACAATTGTAAATAATTCTTTTGGCAATCATTAATTATAATTATTTTATATATAACAGAGAAAGGTTTTTCTAAGTTGCAATAACATGTAACCCATCCCCTTGTATAAATTATGCAATAAAATATGTGAATAAATTATACAATAAATATGTTCAAAACAAAAGAAAAAACAAACATAAGTTTATTGTTATAGTTTACACATCATTAAAGATAATATGACTAGAAATTAGAAAAAAAAATGTTTCGATCTTACGCTTTTAAACATTGTTTGGATAATCTGGGTTGTGGAATTTCACGAAAAACTATTTAAGGTGTTTCGCTTCTGACGAAATTGAATTCACCGCGCAACTCGAACTGCCGGAAATTGGTCTGAATGTCGTTATAATAAAGAATTCAATAGGCAGAGAATTAATAGTTTCTACAAATAATTATAATCATCATCCATAGAAAGTAACATAATAACGATTTTTTATGACAGAAAACAGACATATAATAAGCATTTTACATTTCGCGGATGTGAACGTGACTTCCGGTGGACGGCAACCTGTAAATTCCAGGAAGAAGATATTGACATTTCGAGCATATATTCGAGCTTTTATCGCTCTTGTAGTGTGTAAGAGTATTAATTGGTGTGACGGGTAGGCAAGTGAATAAGTATTGTGTGATATTAGTAATACCAGACCGAGGTTTTTGTTGATTCATGGTTAGATGGCTACAACAAAAAATATCCCAGATGGCGTCGGCGATCAGAGCGGGGAAACAAAAAGTAAAAGAAGGGGGAGACCGATTAAAACAACTTCATGCCCTTCCTCTAGGGATAACTCTAGGAACAATTCGCCCAAGAAATCTCATTGTGTACTAGCATTAGACAATGAAGTAGTTTGGTGCTGTAACTTATGTAAAAACGAATTCATGTCGGACGAAGACAAGCTCCTTGAGTGTCAACGATGTAACAATCATTTCTGCATAAAATGTCTGAAAAAATCAGTTGAGGAATATAACATTATGTCAAAAAGTGATGTCATGTGGTTTTGTGGTACATGCAGAGAAAAAGTCGAAAAGAACATAGTGGTGGATAGAGAGATAGAGGATAGGTGTAAGGAAATAATGAAAATATTTGAGTCAAGGATTGATAAACTTGAAAAGGAAGTGCAAAACAAGTGCAGTGAAAATGATGTCCGTGCAATCGTCAAGGATGAACTAAATAATAAAGTAGCGTCTGGAAATTCTGAAATCACATCGAATAATGATGAGGTACAGCCTAAAGAAAATGTTACAGCAGTCCTGCAGGAAATAAATGAGAGGAAAAGTCGGGAGAATAACATGGTGGTATATGGAATTGAGGAGTGTGAGTCAGAATCTAGTGAGACACGACGGAACTTTGACTACGAGAAGTTGCAGGCTATAGGAAAGGGATGCCAAACAAATATTGACAATTCCGACATCAGTAAAGTGGTACGTTTAGGGAAATTCAAAAAGGATAAGGCAAGTCGCCCAATGCTTGTTACCCTTACAACAACAAAAAAGAAGGTGGAACTTTTTAAAGGTGCAAAATTCTTGAAGGATCACTTGGAGTTTGCCAAGGTGAGAATTGCAAATGACTTGACAAGAGCTGAAAGGGAAAATGAGAAGAAACTGTATGAAAGGGCTAAAGAACTACAAGGGACACATTCGGGGGAATTCACCTTCCGAGTACGAGGACCACCCTGGGCGCGCAGAGTGGTAAAAGTTCGGGTAGAAGGAGAGTAGATATAAAGAAGAACAGTGAAGATAGTGTAAATAGTTTTAAGTTTGTGAATAGACTAACTTGCTTTTATACAAACGCCGATCAGTTCAGAAACAAATTCAATGAATTTCAAATCAGAATCCGAGATGTAAAACCGATGGTAATAGGGATTACCGAAGTAAAGGCGAAGAATGCTTCTTATCTACTAAATCCCTCCGAATTCAACATGGAATGGTCACAGGAATACAATATGTTCTACACAAACCTAGAAGGGGATATTGGTAGAGGAATTATACTCTATGTGCATGAATCACTCAAGGCGGAGGAAATAAAAGTTGATAGCAGATTTTGTGAGCACCTGTTCGTGAAATTGCGTACTAGTAGAAATGAGACCATGCTTATTGGAGTGATATACAGATCACCATCAGATAGTTCGGAAGAAACCGGTAGAACTTTAAGGAACTTGATCAGTGAAGTATCAAAGCTAAACTTTACCCACCATTTACTGATGGGAGATTTTAACTACCCTGGAATTAATTGGGATATGATGACATCATCAAACATTCATTCAGAAGAGCAGAAGTTCCTTGAGTGCTTACAGGATAACTTTTTATTCCAAATGGTAAATAAACCAACGAGATGGAGGGGAACTAATACACCAAGTGTGCTAGACCTGATAATAACCAAGGACCCGGACACAGTAGTAGATATGGAACTACAAAGTCCTCTCGGAAAAAGTGACCACTGTGTCATCATATTCAGCTATGTGTGCAGAGTGGATGTCAAGAAAACAAAGAAGAAGAGAAAAAGTTACAGCAAAGCTGACTATGTAGGACTAAAGGATGAAATTAAGCAGACAAATTGGAGGCATATTTTGGGGGATGGCTCTGAAAACATAAATGAAATATGGACAAAATTTCGTGGAAAGATGGAGGATCTAGAGAATAAGTTTGTACCTACTTATGAAATTGGAAGGAAGAAAAACCAGCAAATTCCCTTGGATAAAGAAACTCTAAATGTCATTAAAGAGAAGAATGCCTTGGCACGCAAGTACCTGGTACACAAAGATCCAGATGTTAGAAGAAACTACAATCGTACTCGAAACAAAGCAGGGAAACTAGTAAGGAAGGCTAGGAAGAAATACGAAAAAAATCTAGCAAAGGAAGCAAAGAGTAATTCAAAGAGAATATGGCAGTATATCAACTCAAAGAGTAAAAGCAGACAAGGGATTGCAGATTTATGCACCGACCCTAGAGATCCGAAATCAGAAAAAACGGATGATGATGAAACAAAAGCTAACATTTTAGCGTACTTCTTTAGTAGTGTTTTTACCAAAGAACCAGATGGTGAAGTACCACAACTTAAAGCCAGAAACATCCAAATTCAATGGGAACAACGTTACATAAAGGAAGAAACTGTTAAGAAAATACTCAGAGAACTTAAGGTGGACAAATCTCCAGGATTAGACAATTTTCATCCAAGGTTTTTGATGGAACTACATTAGGAGCTGTCGGTACCACTAACTATGATATTCAATAGATCATTGGAGGAAAGAGGGTCCCAATGGAGTGGAAAAAAGCCAGAATAAGTGCTATTTACAAGAAAGGGAACAAGTCCTTAGCAGGAAATTATAGACCTGTGAGCCTCACATCAGTCGTGTGTGAAACAATGGAAAAGGTAATGCGGGATCAGATCACTGAACACTTCACAAGGAACGATCTATTTACAACAAGGCAGTATGGTTTCATGGGAGGGAGGTCAACCGCACTACAACTACTCAGAGTCTTAGATGAATGGACGGAGGCATTAGATCAGGGACACACCATAGATTGTATATATATGGACTATCAGAAAGCATTTGATACAGTTCCTCATAGACGTCTTATCAACAAGCTGAAAGCATATGGAATAGGACTTGAAACAATTCAGTGGATCCAAGACTACCTAAGGGATAGAAAAGAACAGGTTACAGTGAATGGGAGAAGTTCCGAGTGGCATGATGTAACATCCGGCATCCCACAAGGCTCCGTCTTAGGACCGATATTGTTTGTAATATTCATAAACGACCTACCAGAGATCGTCGAGTCAATGGTATACCTTTTCGCAGATGATACAAAGATTTTTAACATTGTGAAAGAAAATGGAGATCAGGAAGCACTGCAAAGAGATCTTGAAAAACTCACTCAGTGGAGCAACACTTGGTTGTTGAAATTCCATCCTGAAAAGTGTAAATATATGCATATAGGGAAAAAGTCTTCACAAGAGGTGTCATACAAGTTATTAGGAGAATCTTTAGAGCGTGTTCAGGAAGAAAAGGACATAGGAGTAATCATCGATGAAAATTTAACCTTTGAGAAACACATATGCGAGAAAGTAAAGAAAGCCAACTCGACATTTGCCATGATTAGAAGGATATTTCAACATTTAGATGAAAATACATTCATTCCGCTCTATAAATCTCTGGTTCGAACACACTTGGACTATGCAAGCTCAGTCTGGTTCCCATATAAAACTAAATATATTGAGATGGTGGAGGGAGTGCAAAGAAGGGCAACAAAGCAGATACCTGGAATGTCAGATCTTACCTATTCTGAGAGACTGAAGAAACTCAAACTACCAACACTCAGCTATAGAAGACACAGAGGAGATATGATAGAGATATATAAAATTACGAGTGGAAAATATGACACAAAAGCAGCCAACTTTGTGAAATATAGGAGAGATCATGTAGGGAGAGAAACTGCAAGGGGGAATTCCAAGCAACTATTAATCCAGAGAGCCAGATTAGATATCAGAAAATATAACTTCACCCTGAGAGCTGCTAAGATCTGGAACAGTCTACCAGAGGATGTTATAAGTGCGAAGACTACTAATTCTTTCAAGCAACGTTTGGATAAACACTGGGAAAATCAAGACATTTTATATGACTATAAGGCTACAATATCCGGAAGTCACGTAGTGAGTTATACTAAAACTGAAGTAGGATATAGGGAGTCCAATGAAGAGGATCCTTAGGGAGCCTGAATTGGAAACCAACGATAAGTAACGATAAGTAACGATAAGTAACGATAAGTAGATATGTGAACCGGATTACGATAATGTAAACAAAAAGCAGACGAGAAGTCAAGGTCTGCGCGGTAACTTTGGTTGAGATGGTGAAACCAAAGTACAGACGCCATGGGTTCGTCTCGAAAAAGCAGAAGGAGAGATATGATAAAGTATCTGCAGGGCAATTGACTCGATGGATTAGGGGAGCTATCCTTACAGACCACAATTACTCCGCCAGTGCAACCCCTGTCAGCGTTGATCACGATCACGGTTTGTACATGTAAAATACGTAATCTAAAAGACTCGTTTTCATATCTGCATCTAAATTACCATGATTACACAGAGGTCTATTAGAAATATTAGAAATATTAAAGGGAGGTACATGAATTTGTTGATGTTCATTTTATATACCAGGTCCATTCTAAAGACTTTTTGAACTATGACTACGTGTAGCTATTTAAAAAAAAAATTATGATAGTTAAAGATGTGCACCAAAAGAGAAGATATTGAATTTTTCTCAATATTTCATTGAAAAACAACATGACATAACTAAGACATTGAAAACTTGTTTTTATCAAGTATATAATTGAATTTTCAAAGATATATTTTGATAAAAACAAGTTTTCATCTGATTGACAACAAAGTTTTAAAAATATAATTTTTTTTTTTTTGGGGGGGGGGGGGTATTTTATTGAAAACCACATGGCCTATTGTAATCAAAGTGCAACATGGAAATTTGAATCATATTTGATAATAATAAATTTAACTATACATGATGTTATATGTGGATTTCAATAAAATATATATATACTAGGCCTAGCTGTTACAAAAAAAAAATTACATTTGCTGATGTCTTACCTTACATGACAATACTTATCAAAGATAATTACTGTATTTTATTTTAATACACTGCACGTGATGAAAGATATACTCATTTGACCCACAGGCCTTTAGATTACTTAGAAAAAAAATTGAGGTGTTAAAAAAAAATAAAGGTATGGAACTCTTTTCATAGGGTACCTACTTTCACCAATAAAATTCTTTTAAATTGAATGCTTTACAAATTTACTTTTTATCCATATCTATCCATATATAAACAATCTTCATTCCTTCAAATTTCATTCCGTAATTCCTTATACTTCTTAAGATATTATGAAATCAATTCCGAAATTGACCTAATTTTTTTTAATTGACATCAGCTTGCCAATGGGCCCAACACTAATTGTTAAGCGGGAACGACAGGACAAATTTTCTCCAAAGTCTATTCTAAACTCAATGAATATTTGCTCATTTGAATTTGAGATTTACATGATTTTTCTTTAATTGGATCATATGATCTTACTAAGTCACAAACAAAATGTTAGCGGTCTAATTGTTTTGAAAATAGAAAGGTATATAATCATGATAATGCATTACGGGAAAAAATTGTTCAACCATATAGCTTCTTTTACATTCATAATCAAAATGGCGGTGTAGTTGTTGATGCAGATTTTAACTTATTAATACAGACTACTTAACCTTACAATCTGGAGTAAGAAATCAACTTTAAAATGTTGAAAGATCTTGCAAATGCTATGCAACTCTTCGCTGCACCTCATACACCCTCTGTTTACATGTGAATGACCAGGGGCCCAAGCAAATGTCGAGTAAAAGAAAGTAGATCATATTTTAGATTGATTTCAGAATATCTTGAGAAATATCGGTATATGGAAAAATATGTTGTATATCGGCACTATGAATTATTTTGAAAACTGGTTCTTGGAATTTAGTAAGTGTATCTAAACAGTCAACTAGTCAGGATGTGTTACAGTAGATAATAAAGAATGTGTAATGGTGATAATTTTTATTCATTATTCATAGAATTGCCAAATTTGAATATACTGGAAAGAGAGGAGGTGGTGGATGGGGAAGAAGTGACTACATCTGAGGATTGGAAGGAGGGGAGGAGAGTAGTAGAACTTGGAGTGTTAGCTGAGGGCTTGCAGGGATGTTGTAAATGTGGCTTACCATTACAACTTTCACACACTATTTCTGTGTTGACATATGGTTTAGCTTCTTTGTTAAAGGTATGAACTCACCAATTTTTGCACAGTTTGTATAAAAACAACCTTGAAAGGTTTTTCCTTGAATTTTAGGTCACCTGAGTAAACTCAGGTGACCTATTGCTATCTGTTTTCGTCCGTCGTCGTGCGTCGTCCGTCGTGCGTCGTGCGTCGTGTGTTAACATTTGAACATTTTCAGCTTCTTCTCTGCAACCACTGAACCAATTTCAACCAAATTTGGCACAATGCATCTATGGGTAAAGGGGAACAAAAATTGTGAATTTCATGATCCCTGCCCCCCTGGGGCCTGAGGGGTGGGGCAAAAACCACTAAAATTAATGCAATCTTTAAAAATCTTCTTCTTTACTCCTGGACATCAAGCAGTCAAACTGTTTGCATGATTGTAATCAGCAATGAGTTTTCTACCAAAATTGTGAAATTCATGGCCCTGGGGTCAGGGGTTCTAGTGCTAGGGCGGGGCTAAATAAGTAGGTAGTAAAAATACATTATTTCTTTGAAAATCTTCTTCTCTGCTCCTGGGTATTAAATAAACCAACTAAGTGCATAGTTATGATGAGCAAGAGCGCCTCTACGAAAATTGTGAATTTTATGGCCCCAGGGTCAGGGGTTCTGGTGTTAGGGCGGGGCTCTATTGATTATATAGTGAAAATACTTGAATTCTTTGAAAATCTTCTTCTCTGCTCCTGGGTATTAAATAAACCAACTAAGTGCATAGTTATGATGAGCAAGAGTGCCTCTACCAAAATTGTGAATTTTATGGCCCCAGGGTCAGGGGTTCTTGTTTTAGGGTGGGGCTCTAATGATTATATAGTGAAATGCATGAATTCTTTGAACATCTTATCCTTTGCTCCTGGTTAATATGCTAATGATCTAATTACATATTTAAGTCCAGGATTTATTTTATTTTCGGTTTTACAAACCCTCCGCTCAAGGTTTTGAATTTTCAGAAAAAATAAAACAATTTTTTTCTTTCCGAAGTCAAATTTGAGTCGGGATCGAGATTTCAAATTTACGAACTCGCACTTCCGGTTATAAGATGAAATGGCGGGTAAATAAAGCTAGATCGAAGATAGCTTGGTTTAGTGTAAAATTCATCGATACAAGTGCCATTTAAAACGTTTCACCCGTTCAAAGGACAAATAAAATGCTGACGACTTTGTTGCACAATGACATGCTGGTGAGATAATTATGTATTCGTTTCAAAAGTATATGTCTGTTAATTATTTTCCTCCCCCAGGTTTTAAACTGCCCGTGGTAGCTATTGCATATTGCCAGCGACATTGTTTAGGTCCCTGTTATAGCTTACAGTCTAAGCATCATTCTTCAGAAAAGGGTTGCTTATGCATCAGATGTAATGAATAAAACTATGGGAGAAGTTAAGTCCATTTAAGGAAGAAATAAACAATAACCTGAAGAAATAAAAAAAAATTCAACTATTAAAAGGCAAGAATATACAAATATATACAGCATGTAGTATCATTTGTATCAGCCAGAAAAATTATTTTACACTTAATTGAAAAAATGTTTACCCTACTCAGCAATACTCCCTGTGAGGTTGTCTGTTTTATGATAGGAATTATGATAATTATTTTAGGTCTCAAGTATATTTTAGAACAATGTCTACACATTCACCTAACACATATTAAAAAAATGAAGATATATTGAAAGACTTTTAAAGAATTGATTTTTTGAAATATATTTTGACCAACATCACAAAATTTATATAACTGGCCAAAAATGGCAGATGATGAAATAAGCAATTAAATGTTCTACTTTCCTATTTGTAAGCATTATGTGTCCAGTGGTATGGAGCCTATTAGAATAGCATAAAAAAAGAATGTACAAATGTTAATAATTGATTTATCAAATTTTTTTTTTATTTCCTTCTCCTTCGGGACTTTTTTATTCTCATGTTCATAACTAAACCTAAACATAAAAAAAATGCTGGCCTTATAATGAAGAAAGGGGTCTCATTCAAAATAGATAATTTCAGGGCTGCTGGGTCATTGGTACCAGGGGGGTACTTTGACTAAAAATAAATTAATGCTTTGAAATCTGCCCTTTGATAAGCAATGGTGCCTCTTTCAAAAATTGTGAATTTCATGGCTTTTGGTTTAAAACACGAACCAAATACAATCGCTGGAAAGTTGTTACATGATACTCAGGTGACCTATAAGGCCCGTGGGCCTCTTGTTCTCCATATAAAACAGGCAGTATTCCATATATCCATATTTTTAGTTTTGAAAGATGTTACATTTTTTTCTTTGAAGTAATTTGAAGTAATGCATATTTAAATTCTTTTTCCCCAAGCATTTGATTTCATTAATGGTGAATGAATTTAGAACAGTGACCTGTAATTAGGGATTCATTGATTTTACATTAACATTTCAGGTATGTTGCAGCAATACAAAGTGTAATCATATTAACCATGTAAAAACAGGGAAAAAACATGCAAGAGTGTGGGATGTAAATACAAAGCTATCAGCAGGTAAGAAGTTTAGCGTACACATCCCCTACATCAGTTACATGTATATTTATTATTGTCAAGTCACAAGAGCCTGATTGAGTTTTACCTGTCTATTCCAATATAAGCAAGTTTGTTGTCCCCATCAACAGCAACTTGGACGCACCTTGAGAAATTGTTGCTGTCTTGGGGGACAATAAACTTGCTTTTGTCCTCATAGCCAGTAAATAGGTATATGTATCTATAAATTGATATAATCAGTGGCGGATTTAAGGGGGGGCACACCCGGCGCGCACCCCCCCTGAAATTGTCAAAGTTAGCATAAAACATAGTTTTGTCGAGGAAATGTTTCTGATGTCTACTTGGTAGACCTCATTTTTACCCTACAAAACCTCTAGAATCCAAGAGCTTCGGGGGGCTTCGCCCCCTTGGCCCCCACCAGGGCTTTGCCTCAAGGCGGCCCCCAGACCCCCTGCCTGAATCTGGCGCCCAACCCGCCAGGGTTCGACACTAACATTTTTCGGCGTTGGTCTAGCCGGACTAGTGCATCTTTAATTTTATTAGTCCACAGGCAATTTTATGAGTCCGTCAAAAATATAATTAAACAATAGAATTTACATTTCAAGGTACTTTTTATACTTTTTTTGTAATAAACAAAGCATGCGTTTTCATGAAATTTTTTATACCAATATTTGTTGAAATTGCCTGATCAGGAACTAGGATCGTGTTCCCAATCTCATTATTCTCTATAAATGATTACGACATCCAAATGCCCGACATCTTTCTTTATGAGTCATAATAAATCATAATCCCTAAAATGTTTAATTTCATTCCAATGAGTCCTAAAATTAAGTGCCGAATTGACTCAGAATTACATAACTTTCCGCCAAGATGCAAGAAAGCTAAAAATACATACGGGTTTTCCAGTAAAAGTTGTCGAGAACTTCGGTAATATTTTTCCCCAGAAAACTTTATTAGTCCATTCGGACTAATACGCCACAACTTTTATTAGTCCAAATGAAAATGTATTAGTCTGAGACTTATTAGTCTGAGACTTATTAGTCTGAGACTAACGGACTAACGTTAATGTCGAACCCTGCCCGTCTAACTTCAATTCCTGGATCCGCCCCTGATAATGTTTAATTCAGAATAAAAACTTGTTGAGTAAGCAAGCTATTTTTAACTTATTGAAGCCAGAGGCTCATTTCAGCTTTCTGATCTTTTTCCATTTATCTGTCTGTCAACTTTTCAAAATATGCTTTAAAGGAGAGGGAAGTGAGTACTGGTATACTGTTTTACTCTTGTGTTTTACCACACAGTCACACCTTGTTTTGGCAATATGCCATATGATGGAATTCACTTTTATAGAAATCCAATGTCTGCTTTTTATTTATCCATGTGTCTGCCTGTATATCCAAAATCCTATTTCACATATGAAAGGGTATAACAAGTTAGAATGGGACTTTTTTTGATTTGTTCTCTAAACCACTTGACTATTCAGA
>NW_026936492.1:0-7096 GCF_032062105.1 Saccostrea cuccullata
TGATATTACTGATGCAAAATACTGCAGTGTTTCCCTTTCATTTACTCTTTTTACATGGAACAGATTATTCCATGTGATTCGCCATTTCAACATATCCGTGTATCCTGTTTTCTGCATTTCTATACTACTGGATCAGTCCATTTATATTCTACGAAAGGGGTGAATAGCTCTTTTCGCGCCAAATGTCACTAGTAAGCTATATCTTCGAATTCGAGCCTTTTTTTGATTGTTCTATTGTATGAATGGGTGTGCTAACTTCCATGAAAACCCCATTCTAATGCCTCAGAAATTCTATCTACAAGTTTTATATCCTTCTTTAAAAAAACATGTCGTATACATCAGTACATGGACATGCAACAGTAAAGAAATGATTTTTCTAATTTGTTTCCCGATCCCACGGTTGGTTTATTCCATAAATCAGGGACCTATATACTAACATGTATATAGGTCCCCCTGCATAAATGGACTAGTCCGATAATAATAAACAACGCAGTTCAAGTCATATGTCTCTGTTCAGATACACACAGTAAATAAGAAAGCAGTGAAAAATCTTGGATTTTACTTTCCACAAAGGTCTAAGTATTGAATTTACTTATTTCATTCTCAATATATGATAGTGTCACTACCCCCCCCCCCCCTTTTTAAAGAAAAAAATAATGAACACACATTACTACTGTTTACTTCAGAGGAGAAAATACACTCCAACAAAATGTGCATTTAATTATGTCCATCTTTTAAAATGTTTACAATGCATGATTTGAGAAACAGATTTTATAATGTACATGTATGTAGGTGTTACAATGGAGCTTGAAATTTAGATCCAAGGGCAGATCACTCCACTAGCAGACACCCCCCCCCCCCCCCCCGAATAACTTTTTAGTATGCAGTGTAGAGATGATTCTTCAACAAGTTAAATAAAATCAAGATTCCAATTACACAAGGTTCTCAAATGAAATATAAAGTTAGGGTATGTTTTATTGCTCGAAAGGTTTATCACTGTTCATGCAGATAAATTGATTGATTTAGTCAGGCAAGCTTTTTAAAAAGCTGTTACTTGTTAATACTTATTGTTAGGCCATTATCTATACACTGCTTTGTCGACGGAATTTGCCGTTATTTCTTGATCGTGACAAGGAGCAAACGGCGGTTGTGACCGATCGGCGGGGATGCTCACTTCTCTTTGGCACCTAATCCCACCTTCTGATGCTTCAGAGGTCCGTGTTTGCTCTGCTCCAAACTTTGCTTTGTTTAATGGACTTTTGAACTTGAATAGTAAACATATTTTCAAAGGATTAGGATATACCAGCGATCTTTTTTTATAAATCCAATGAGCAAAGCGAATCGTAAACAAGGAAAAAAATACGGTTCCCTGGAAACAGAGTGTCTATGAAGAGTAAGCACTTCCTGTCGACCGGTCACACCCGCCAGAGACATACATGTATGCATTGATTAGATAAAGGTACAAAATTGTGATTAATCAGACGGTTCTAACATTTCAAACAAAATGCGACCCAACGATCGGTTTTATCAATAAAGACGTTTCACTATATCGACGGGAGAATTTTTCTAAATGCAGAATAAAATTGGATTGTTAAAATTCGTGCTAAATCATTTTGTTTTAGTAGCTTGTCTCTATTTACGATTGCATTCATAAAATGCTCTTGCATATCGGATCAGTTATGGGTCATAAACGACATAAGCAGGTGATTGTGGAATACTGGACCGAAGTAAGAAACTATAACGATGGTAATGCTGAAGTCACATTGCTTATAATGTAAAGTTATAATTACAGACTCTATGTATACACAGTGTACCAATCTTTCTTACGAGTTTTCTGGTATGTATCAAGTCAACAGGTAAACTGATATTAAGTTTCTTTGTGAAAACACAATGAAATGGATTATGATATAAAAAAAAAGCTTCATGTTTAGTCTCTTAAATATATAGATTTTAATTAAAGGTCAAACCAAGTTTCAAGTTTTAGGACTAGACAAATACCTTAACCTTATAGACAAGTTAGAGATTACACTAATTTTGGAGCCTGGCAAGGTTTATAACACTAGTATGCCTGCTATCAGTGGACCGAAAAAAAGTAAAAAGTTTGGCACAGTCAAATTTCTGAAAACAGCTATCGAACGATTCTGAATGCAACACCTTAAAAATCTGGAGACCCCGATGTGATGCGATGTGTTTCAAAATAAGACTTCAAAATGCATTGTGCGATGTTCAATAGATTTAATAGCTTTAACAATCTTTTATTCTTCAATATTTTGGACATTCCATAACATGTATCTGAATGAAATTATGAAGGTATTAACAGGTATTATTTTACCTAGAAAAAAGTTGTTTATTTGTCTTTCATGTTTCAATGCAATGCTAAAATTCGAACGATACTTATTTTTCGTCATATAAGATATCATGATTATCCACACAAGGGAAAGCGGGCAAATCAAATATAGTTTACCAAAACCTTTGCAGATATCATAGAAAGTTTTAAGTAACATAAAATTGAGAATTTCCTGATCAAGATTAGAGAATAATTAATTTTTTTCATAAACTTTTACGAGGTTTGATCCAAAAATAATATCACAACTACTAGTCGACGTAAAACAATAGTTTTATACATGATGGAAGCTATATTTTTTTTAAATCTGTACTGAAAAATTTAAATGAACATGATTAATACTTTTCAAAATATCAATTACATACAACGTGCATCTTTGGTACATTATATTTGATAATATTACGCTAAATATAAAAGATATGGACTCTGTTACATGACTTTTGGATCAACCATCGTATCTGTGACTTACAATTTGTAAAGATGTTTTATATTATAATTGCCGGTATTGTTTTATTGCATGAAATTTGGAAATAACTCGTATTCAAGCTCAAAAGTCCATTCCACCATTACAAATAAGGAGCAGAGGGAATAAGGACCTCTAGGAGGTGGGATCAGGTGCCATAAAATGAGAAATCCGACTGACCGACCACACCCGCTGTGTACTCATTGCCATGATTGGGAAAAAACGTAAAAATCAAAGACGCTGCATTGTGTAAAAAAGTTTCTAACAATTAGAATAAAAAACGTCAGTCAGCAAATGAAGTAATGATAGAATGTATTTGCTTGCATTCTTATTGCATAAAACATAGAACTTACGAAGTGATGAATTTAAACGAGACTATTCATATTCTTTATTCATCAACTTGTTTGTCAATAGCTTGCCGTGGTTGTTCGTACCTAGAGCATGCTCTTGCGTATCCAATCAACTGAGACATAACCTCGCATGCTGGTGATCAGGTTATATTGCTTAATAAGAAAGGGAAGTTGACCATTGAAAACTTGAATTTGGAAATCATAATATGTCTTAAAATGCTCAATTTTAATCTTGTGTATTGAAATAATAAGGAAAAAGTAATCAATTTACAAATCCTATCACAGTATTAGAAATTGTAGGCAAAGCAAACATAGACCTCTAAAACATCAAATGGGATCAGGTTCAAAGAAAGAGACCATCTCCCGTCGACCAGTATCACCCGCTGTGTCGAGCAAGAGACCATCTCCCGTCGACCAGTATCACCCGCTGTGTCGAGCAAGAGACCATCTCCCAGCGACCAGTATCACCCGCTGTGTCGAGCAAGAGACCATCTCCCGTCGACCAGTATCACCCGCTGTGTCGAGCAAGAGACCATCTCCCGTCGACCAGTATCACCCGCTGTGTCGAGCAAGAGACCATCTCCCGTCGACCAGTTTCACCCGCTGTGTCGAGCAAGAGACCATCTCCCGTCGACCAGTATCACCCGCTGTGTCGAGCAAGAGACCATCTCCCGTCGACCAGTTTCACCCGCTGTGTCGAGCAAGAGACCATCTCCCCTCCTTTTCGACCAGTACTCACCCGCTGTGTCGAGCAAGAGACCATCTCCCGTCGACCAGTTTCACCCGCTGTGTCGAGCAAGAGACCATCTCCCGTCGACCAGTCTCACCCGCTGTGTCGAGCAAGAGACCATCTCCCGTCGACCAGTTTCACCCGCTGTGTCGAGCAACGATGGAGCAAACGGAAAACATCTTAGACAATCCACTATAATTGTACTACGCTAACAACTAGCTGCTGAACTGTAGCTCTCTATGGAAAATGTACCGGGGAGGCATGCTACCCCTTGAAAAAAGAATATTTATTCCACAAAAAAAACCAAATTCACCCCTCTAGAGTTTATAATTGTTTTCTCAAATACTCCTGATTCGAAGAAATATAACATTTAGGGTTGCATGGCGACTCCGTTCGTCGTCCGGATTACACGTTTTAACATCCGTGTTTTCGTATAGTGCCTAGGACATCAAATGCAAAGCATCATCTTACTCAACCCAATTTTTTGTTCCTTGTTTTGAAAACGTATCGCTGTATACCTTTCAAGTGCTAATTATATATCTAAAATATATATGCACTTATATTTGAAAAAGATTAAATCAACCTCATGATAAAGGTTGTCTGATTGTAATTAGGAAATGCAATTCCAAACTGATCAACTGCAATAATCTGCCTTACACATACATGTTATTTATTGAATATTAATATATGTGCAAGATTTGAAAATTGCAGGTGTGTCAATTTTCAATTGTATGACCAACTTAGCCCTACTGAGCATAGTTGACCCCTACTGACCTAGAAATTTATAAGGGTTTGACGCAACAATTGCAATGATACAGGGAAAAAAGCAAGTGTTCACTTAACCATATCTTTTTTACAAACCATGGCCACTTATTAGGGTTCCATTACCCTGAAAAGATAAACTCTCAATGAAAAAAATTCCTCTTTACCAAAAAGAGTCTTATCATCCTTAATGAATTAGGGAGATCAAGAAAAAAAAAAACCATTAATATTTAGTAACTATACATTGCATTAGAAAAAGGAGAAATACAGGAGGCATAAATAAAATAACAGAAGTAGAATCCTTTCTTTAATTTCAACTTATTTTCAATGGAGTATTTAAATATTTTACGCTTAAATCATCGAGAGACTAGGCATAAAAGGCCAGTTCTTAGCTGAGAGAAGGGAAGCAACGTACTGTAACAATCTTCAGTCAACAGACACTGAATGTACCTACACCCAATACATCAGAGGTGGAAGCAGGTGCCATGGAGGAGTGAGCATCCCCTGCCGACAGGTCACACCAGCCATGTGCTCCTTGTCATGATCGGGAAATAACGGAAAAATCCGTCGTCAATTCCGTGTATATACATGTATAATGGATTAACAATAAGTATTAAAAACGTCAGCATTTGACTCGATGATAAATTGTAATTGCTGACGAGGTCATTGTATTGACCGTAGAACTCGCGAAATGAAGACTTTAAACGAAGCTGTTGATATTCTTGTTTCATCAATTTGTTTGTCAATACTTTACCTCGTTTTAGAAGTTGTTCATGCGTAGAGCACGTTCTTGCCTATCGAATCAGCTGAGATATGTATATACTAGTATATACATGTACTCCGTTCGCAGGTGACGAAGGTATCTTGCTGCATAAGCAAGGGAAGTTGACGATAGATAAATCATCACGTTTATCATAAACCTGGTTGTTAGATTACCACTGACGTCTTTTTCTAGTAAAATATCAAAGTATGAAATAGATGTGTCAGACTCTGTGGTATCTTTTATCTCAAGCTCACCAGGATATATCGTATCGACATAAAAATGGAAATCACCATAGTTGATGGACAATACGTCGTAGATATATCTAAATGTGGAATTGAAGGCCACAGCAAGTTTTTCTTCTTTTCACGCATAAGATTTTACACAAATATTCTGCTTCAGATGAATTCAAAAATAGATCTACTAATAACGGGGTGCAGTTGGTATCCATGGGAATTCCACTTGATTGTTGAAAGACCTGGTCTCCAAAAACAACATAGATTTCAGAAACTCAAGCATCTTTTTTATGTCAACTTCAGAGTACTAGTGTGTACAATCAGAATGATTTTTAACAAAATTATTTTGCGAATGACCAATGGCAAGGTAAATAAATTTACGAGTTACATTTTTATTGCAAACACAGCTGTCAATGATATCAAAAAGTCTGGATTTTAATTTATCATGGGGAATGGTTGTGTATAAAGTGGAAAAGTCGTAAGTTTTTATAAATTGTTGATTTTGGTAAAAGTGATTTCAAATTGTCCAAAACTTCCTTAGAATTTTTATATATCCACATCCGATTTACACCACTTCTTGAATATATTGTTGCACAGTACTCTTGAAGTTTCTCCTTTACTAATGTATCTCTATTGAACAGACAGCTAACCTAGATGCTTGGTGTTGAAAGTTTGAATAAAAATATATCAGTAAAAACTTTTGGGACAAAAAAGTTAATTTCCAGCGAAAACAAATACATGTATGTAAATTTATATTTTTAAAATTCACCAAGATATAAAAAAATCACTCTCTTTTTTGGTTAAAACTTTATGTACTGCAAAGTTTAAACAAAGAAGGCAACTTGGATTTGGTAGTAAGTTTTAAATATTTATGATGCTAGCTACATTTAGCTCTCCCTACGTAGCGGCTAGATTAGCTCTCCTTTCAAGACGACGGAGAGATACGCTGTTGAACGCACCCCAGATAATTCAGAGTAGAAATGTGGAAAACAAAACCAACTCTACAGTATTGTCAGTCCGTGCTCAGAGATATGTGTGCAGAGTAAAACACACGGAACATACCCTGTGAAACGTAAACATTAACAATATATCTGAGCTTGTGTCCTGTTTACAAAAACGATTTATGTTTCATGGATGTATTCAAATTGTTAAATTCTGCACACATCACACGGACTGACAATATTGCTGAGTTGGTTTTGATATCTAACATTTCTGGATTTTAGGTTAATATTATTCATTATTTTACAAAAATCTCTACTTTTCTAGAGTATTACAGCGAATTACGAAATACCAGTAAAGTTTTCAATAGCTTGCTGGATAGCTCAATAGGGTATTTAATTTGGTCTAACAAGTTCACATTAGGTTTGAAATTAGTACACAAGGTTACTCAGGTGTATCATTAGATTTTACAGGTAAATGTAGTTGCTTTCAATGTTGTATGAAGCCACTTT
>NW_026936493.1:0-7151 GCF_032062105.1 Saccostrea cuccullata
CGGCCAAAAAAAAGTCCCACCAATAAAAAAATGCTTCCCCCATTTTTCTTTCTTCACCTTCTGATTGCAAATAAATCAAGTACACCTGGGTACTAGGAGAAAAAGGAGGAAATGTTCACCAACATTCAAAGATTTGAAAAAGTTATATTTAGTTAACAAACAATTTTTTCAAGGGCATCAAATTATACTGAAAGACATTATAGTGTTAACCGATTTTTATCTAATAAGGTACCATGTTTTGGATGTTAATCTTTTTTTTTCCAATATTCATTTTCATAAAAAAATTATATGAAAACCCGGGGATATTTGCTTAAAATATGTTTTTGTGCCATTTTATTCTTTTTATTATCTATTGTAAAATAACCAAAAAATGCTATTGTAGTATAAATTTCAAATAAATTTAATTGTCAACATTCCAAATATCGATGCTATATTTATACCACCACAGAAATTGTTGACGTGGCCTTCGCAGTCTCAGAAGAAAGATGGACGTTCGGACAGACATTTTTGTTAAAAGGCAAAAAAAAGATAAAATTAGGTCAAAAAACACTAAATCAAAGATATACTGCACCTAAAAAATAATAAATAAGAAACATTAATTTTTTTACTTTAATTAGTAACAAATAAGATGCGCAAGGCATATGCTACTTGGATATGCAATAAATATGAAAAACAAAAAAATTGAGTAATCTCAATTGTGCCCGGGAAATATATAAAGTAAACATTGGAAATAAATTTTAATATCAAACCACTTCGATATGTATGAAAAGGCCTGCGTTAATTGATAACGATAGTCGCAATATTTGAAATTTTTCGTCGGATAAATATCAATCAAAAACATTTTAAACTTCAGTTCCTCGAGAAATGTTGGCGCATAAAATATAAATTTCAGTTAACAATGCATCACCTAGTATATTCAAAAATATATTTAATTTTCAATTTTAGAAATAAAACACGAACTGTGTAAGTAGTTTTTATGCGAGAAGTAAAATTTGATGTTCTAAAATAAGGGGCCTGTCGTTTTTTCTAGTAAACGATAAGCAACTTTTATATTAAATATGAAAAACTTGTATATTTTTAAAAAAACTTTATGGAAGAAAATATATATATCTCGTAATTTATAAAGGGAAAGAACATTCTGATTCAACTTTTAAAGTTTAGAAAACCTTTAATTCTGAATAACATCCCACCCCAAACCCCCCCACACCTACACTTAAACTTATATGGGGCAGCCCGGTCCTCCGGGGTGCAAAAACCTCATTGCTGTACCCAGAGTACAAAGTAAAGCCCATCCTCATCCCATTGGTGGGTTTTGTTTGATGAATTTTAGCCTCTATTGAAAACATATTTCGAGATGATTTTACCAATTATCAATTTATCAAATTAGGGTAGGCTGTTAGGGTTAGTGCTAGGGTTAGGGTTAACATTAGGGCTAGGGTTAGGGTTAGAATATGAATTAGGGTTAGGCTGTTAGGGTTAGGGTTAGGGCTAGGGCTAGGGCTAGGGTTAGGGTTTAGGGTCAGGGTTAGGGTCAGGACTGGCTCCACGGACGGCGAGTCGCCGAGAGCTCCGAGCGCAGGGCTCTACAGTATCCTGCCCCTCCGCTGACTGACTGACTGACTGCTTGACTGCCCCCGCGAGGACCGAGGAAAAACGCAGCGGGATGCCTTGCTCCCCGTTAATCGCGTATGTGGCAATACCATTTTTTTTAGTGTTACAAAGTTGAATGCCGTCTAAACGCGTATGTGACAATCCATTTCTCAACGTAGGGTTAGGGTTAATGTGAGAGTTGGTGTTAGTCTGCAAGGGTTGATAGATGATCTTTAAGATATTAAATGAATAGCGACCATATTTGAACCCAATTAATAAATGGTCCGATATTTTTTTTATCATGGTAGCAATTTGAAGGTGTTTTTTTTTCAAATAAAAATGCTCCACCAGAGGAATTCCAAACAAATCATTTGGTGAAAATATCATAAACTCTCTCTTTATTAAACTATGATTGACCTTTGAGTTTGACCTATTTTTAAAAAAATTTAACCTTGGCCATAACTTTTGAACGGCAATGGCTAAGGCTTTTATTCTTCACAAATGTATTCTTTGTGACAAGAAATGAATCATTTAACATAGAAATTGGTGATATCACCAATTCGAATAGGTGATATCACCTATTTGAATTTCTTACAACAATAAATAATGAATGCTCTATTAAGACAATGTGGTGATGTTGAGAATGAAGCGGTTGACAAACACTAAGGTAAAATCTGCAATCTGTTCAGTGAATCAAGCAAGAAGACTTTAGGGTTTAAGAGGCAGGTGCATAAGGAATGGATTACACCAGATATTTGGAATATCATTGACAAAAGGAAAAACCTTAAAACTAAACTATGTAATACCCACTCGGAAAGTAAGAGAACAATATTTCAACTGCAATAGAGATGTGAAGAAAGCAACAAGGAAAGATCGTAACAGTTTTATAGCAGGCATAGCAAGAGAAGCTGAGAAAGCTGCTTCTGAACAAATAATGGGAGATCTCTATCAAATAACAAAAAAGTTGAGTGGAAGGAAAAGAAAAACAAACATGCCTGTGAAAGACAAGCAAGGCAACCTCATTACATCTGAAAGAGAACAAGATGAAAGATGGGGAGAACATTTTGAAGAAGTGTTGAATCGCCCGGAGCCTAACGAACTGGCACACATACCGGAAGCTGACACTGATTTAGAAATTGAAACAGAGGAACCATCTAAAGCTGAAATACTCAAAGCAATAACAGCCCTTAAGAACAACAAAGCACCTGGATCTGACCAACTGTCAGCAGAGTTATTTAAAACAGATCCAAACCTTACAGCAGACATTTTACACTCATTATTCACCAAGATCTGGAATAATAACACAATACCTACGACATGGTCCAAAGGAAATATCATTAAAGTGCCAAAGAAAGGAGATCTTACTAACTGCAATAACTGGAGGGGCATCACCTTACTATCAATACCTAGTAAGATTTTCAGCAGAATAATAATTGACAGAATTAAAATTGCAATAGATGCCAAAGAAAGACAAGAGCAAGCAGGTTTTAGGAAAGGAAAAAGCTGCTGCGACTAGGTGTTTACCCTACGAAATATTATGGAGCAATGTACAGAGTGGCAAAGACAGCTTACATTAAACTTTATAGATTTTGAAAAAGCCTTTGACAGTATCCACAGAGAAAGCTTATGGAAGATCTTAAGACCTTATGGAATACTACCAAAGATAGTAGAACTGATAAAAGCTTTTTACTTGGAGTTTAATTGCTCTATAGGCAGCTCATCAGATGCATGCTTCATAGTAAAATCTGGCGTGAGGCAGGGGTGTGTGATGTCAGCTCTCCTTTTTATGCCCCCGTAAACGAAAATTTCGGGGTATATAGTTTTGTCGTGTCCGTCTGTTTGTCTCTCTGCCTGTCTCTCTGTTTGTCTGCAAAAAATTTTAACCTCGCCCATAACTTTTGATTAAGAGGAGCTATGATTTTCATATTTCACATATGTATTCCTTGAGACAAGACCTTTCTTTGGGTACCACCAAATTTGACCTTTTGACCTTGACCTTGGAGTTTGACTCACTTTTATACAAAAATTTCAAACTTTTACTTTGACCATATCTTTGAACAGTAGATACCAGGACATATATACTTCACATATGTATTGTTTGTGGCAAGACCTTTCATTGGATACCACTAACTTTGACCTTGGGGATTTCCGTACTTTTGAAAAAACTTTATCCTTGGCAATAAATTTTGAACGGTAAGGGCTAGAGGTTTCATACTTCACATATGCAATCCTTGTGAGAAGAACTTTCATTGAATACCAAAAACTTTTAACCTTTGACCTTGACCTTGGAGTTTGACCTTCTTTAAAAAAATAAATCTTGACCATATCTTTTGAACGATAAGGGCTAGTTCTTTCATACTTTATTTATTTAATCCTTAGGACAAATCTTTCATTTGATATCAAGATCTTTGACCCTTTGACCTTGACCTTCGAGTTTGACTTACTTTATAAAATTTTAACCTTGGCCATAACTTTTGAACGGTTAGGACTAGGGCTTCCATAAATCACATGTGTATTCCTTGTGGCAAGACCGTTTATTAGATATCAATAGCCTTGACCTTTTGACCTTGACTTTGGAGATTTCCGTACTCATGAAAAACTTTCACCTTGGCAATAACTTTTGAGCTAGGGCTTCCATACTAAATATATGTATTCTTTGTGGCAAGACTTTTATTGGATACTAATAATCTTGACCTTGACCTTAGAGATTTCAGTACTTCTGTAAAAACTTTAACCTTAGCAATAACTTTTTAATGGATAAAGGCTAGGACTTTCATACTTCACGTATGTAATCCTTGTGACAAGACCTTTCATTGAATACCAATAAACTTGACCTTCTGACCTCGATCTTGGAGTTTGACCTACTTTTAAAATCTTTTTAACCTTGGCCATAAATTTTGAATGGTTAGAAGAATGGCTTACATACATCACATAATGTATTCTTTGTTGCAAGACCTTTTATTGGATACCAATAACCCTGACCTTCTGAGCTTGATTTTAAAGAATTCTGTACTTATGAAAAAACTTTAACCTGTCCATAACTTGGGAACAGATGGTGATAGGGCTTTCATATTTCACAATTGTATTTCCAGGTAGGAGACCCTACTTTGGGTACCAATATATAAAATTTGCATTTAAGAAAGGTTTAATCTTCACTATATTGCCATACGGGGGCATCAGTGTTTCACAAACACATCTTGTTTACCTTTTGACCTTGACCTTGGAGATTTGCGAAAAATCTTTAACGTTGGCCGTAACTTTTGAACAATAAGGGCTAGGTCTTTCATACTTCACATATGTAATCCTTGTGACAAGAGCTTTCATTTGATATCAACATCTTTGACCTTGACCTTGGAATTTGACCTACTTTTTACAATTTTTAACCTTGGCCATAACTTTTGAACGGTAAGGGCCAAGCGCATTCATACTTCAATATGTAATCTTTGAGACAAGGCCTTTCTTTAGAAACCAACAACCTTGACCCTTTGACCTTGACCCCAGAGTTTGTCCTAGCTATCTTTAAAAACGTTAGCCTCGGTCATTACCTTTGAATAGGTGGTACTAGGGTTTTATATTTCACATTTGTATTTCTTGTGAAAAGGCCTTACTTTAGGTACCAAGATACGAGTATTTTATCTGCATTAAAAATAAAGTTTAATCTTCGCTATGTTGCTATACGGGGGCATCAGTGTTTCCCAAACACATCTTGTTATACTAGCAATTGACTGGGTAATGAAATCAACCCTTAATGGCAACAACACAGGAATAAGATGGATACTCTTTACCAGTCTTGAAGACCTAGATTACGCAGATGACAACCCTACTATCACATCTAGAAAAGCATATTCAAGTAAAACATCCAAATTACAGAGAAGAGCAACACAACGACATTTACCTATCTTGGCAGCATAGTAACATCAGATGGGGGTGCGGACAAAGATATAAAGGCCAGACTAAGTAAAGCTAGCGGTGCCTTTATAAGCCTCAAGAACATCTGGTAAACAAATTACCTAAGTAGAAGGACAAAAATAAGAATATATATAAGCTGCGTCCTATCTGTCCTACTCTATGGGGCAGAATGCTGGAGAATGACAGAAGGAGACATGTGCAAACTTTCTAGTTTCCACAATGGATGCCTCAGAAAGATCATGAGGATTTTCTGACCAAATAAACTAGATGCTGTCATGAGACAGTAATACCCGCACTAAGGTGTTTGTCTCTAAATACACAATCCTACGGGCGGCTTACCAAGGAAAAAGTCAAAATAATTCTATATAATTCAGGCACGTAGCATCGTTTTTGAAAGTTGGGGGGGGGGGGAACCTAGAAAATTTTTTTACTAACCTAAAAAAATTAACAAGGAAAAAAAATGAAATGGGGGGTTGGGGGTGGGGGGTGGTGGCCACTTTTTTTTCAAGGCAAAATTACTTTCACTTCCAATTTTTCCATATTTCCTTGCAATGTATATACTGTGGTTAAAAGTGGGGGGAGGGCGCAACCATCTTTTTAATGGACATTTTCTTATAGTACAGGTAATGTTGGGAAAAAGAGGAGCAGCCCCCCCCCCCCCCGGTTGCTACGTGCCTGTAATTTACATATGCATTCATAAAATTGGGTATGAAATTATCCCTGTGACCTATAACTCAGAACCTCTTATATTTATTTTACATGCTTAATTCATTATATACCAGTTTGAATTCTATTAATAATGTAAATTAGATTTTGATAAATGTTTTGCTCATATTAGGACCTTTTTAAATTTACTAATCCCCCTCTCGACACCACAATCACACAGTACATACTTTTGGGAATAGGCTAGATGGAACAGTTTTGTTAAAACAGTGTTTGTTATGAATTAATTTAAAATTTGTTCTTGACATGTAAATTCTACATCACATCACGTTGCGTCACCCATTATCATATTTTTAGATTAAACTCCATTCGGTACACCTCGGCCGATTCCCACTTCATCTGATAAGGTGACGGAATCGATGGCACGGAGGTTTTCCGAATGGAATATCATTATAACATGCTGCAGAATGGTGTGCTTTGGATTAATTCATTTTGTGTTATATAATTGGATTTATATTTCATGAAGTTTACAGGACCTATGGAGGTCGGTAAGTACAAGTTTAAGTATAGTGGGGGTAAAATAAACCCAAACGATTAGGTTAAAGTTCAAAAAGGGTCAAAGATCATCGCATGCCACACTAGACGAATTTCATATTGTGAAGTTATCTCCCCTTGTCGATGTGACATTCAGTTACTGCCAATACTGGTGCGGATCCAGAATTTTTTTCAGGAGTAGGGAGGGGGGTTCACATCTCAGTCAAAATATTCATGCCTAGAATTTCCTGACAAGCAGGAGAAAAAAATCATACACTGAAAACAAATAAACAAAAAAAACCCCAATGTTTTCTTAGTTAGGGGGAGGATGTCCAAAATCATTTTTTATTTGCTTCAGTATATAGTCTTGTTTAAATAACAAAGGAAATTCCAGGGGGGGGGGTTCCAATCTCCCTACCCACTCCCTATCCCTGAAATAACAATCTATTTTGTGA